>NC_135417.1:23907558-23967558 GCF_051991245.1 Festucalex cinctus
GTGAATGTGCCAAAATAGGCCAAAATTGGACATTAAAAAATTCATAGCTCACTTCCTGTACATTTTAGCTACATGGTCCCAATAGACTTTTTTTGTGCGTCTTGGGGTGCTACACGTGCCTGCCAATTTTTGTTGCTCTAGCTCAAACGTGCCGGGCTTGGTTTTTATTTTTCTACGCTAGGGGGCGCTATCGAGTCGCATTGTTATGACGACTTAATAATATCAAATTTTTCACCGGGCCTGAGGAGTGTGCAAAGTTCGGTGAGTTTTCGTGAATGTTTAGGTACCCAAAATCGCGATCGTTTGCGGAGAATAAAGAATAATAATAATAACTAGAGCTGCGAGCAGCTATAAAGGGCCCTCGCAACCCGGGCCACGTTGGGGTATTTGCATGTCGGGGTACTGGCATATTGGGGTACTGTTTCATAGGAAACCGTCTAAATTGTAAATGTTTTAGACATGCTTTGTGTTTGCAAAGTTTCATAGAAGGCCAAAAATGATGCACAATTTAAAATCAAAATGGATTGGCACATGGCTATAGAATACTTTTTGGAGGTATTAGGCTGATAGGTATGCCTCCCAATATTCACACATCTAGCTGAATCATATAAAAAACATTTTTCTTTGCAAACGATGCATCGCTACAGCAAAGGCGTGCAACAAAATAAAAAATTTCAATAACTTTTCATCTTAAATATCTTAAGATGAAACGCGCCAAAGAATATATGACGCCTATAAAAGGCCCCAAAAATGGCAACAAATACCAAAGTTAATCAAAATGGCAGACTTCCTGTTTGGTTTAGCATATGGCTTTAGAAACTTTTTTGTAAGTCTTAGGCTGATCTCCCAATATTCACACATCTAGCTGAATCATATAAAAAACATTTTTCTTTTCAAACAATGCATCGCTACAGCAAAGGCGTGCGACTAAATAAAAAATTTCAATAACTTTTCATCTTAAATATCTTAAGATGAAACGTACCAAAGAATATATGACGCCTATAAAAGGCCCCAAAAATGGTATCAAATACCAAAGTTAATCAAAATGGCAGACTTCCTGTTTGGTTTAGCATATGGCTTTAGAAACTTTTTTGTAAGTCTTAGGCTGATAGGTATCCAAATTTTTTCACATCTAGCTGAATCATACATTTCCAAAAGCTTCATAAAAATGTCGAGATGGCGCTATTGAGCCATTTATTGAAAATTGCAGAAAAACTCTCTAAAATATTCATGCTTATGACAAGCCTGATGTGTGTGTAAAGTTTCATGAGTTTTTGCACATGTTTAGATAAAAAAAAAAAAGCAGCATTTTACTTGGCAAACAATGCACCGCTATGGCAACGGCGTGCGACAAAATAAAACACTTTCGATAACTTTGTATCTTAAACATCTTAAGATGAAGCACACCAAGTTTGAAGACAGTCGGATAAATTTTGTAGGAGGAGTTCGTTAAAATATGACCCCTAAAAAAGGCCACAAAAAATGGCTACAAATCCCAACGTAAATCAAAATGGCGGACTTCCTGTTTGGTTTAGCAGATGGTTCCAAGAGACTTTTTTGTACATCGTGGGCTCTTATGTATGCCTCTAAATTATCATAGCGCTAGGTGAAACGTACAACCGGGAATGCTTCGTTAAAGAGGAGTTTTTTTACCTCAAAATGTGATGACCGGCCCCTACGGGACTTCCTGTTGGGTTTAGCACATGGCACCAAGAGACTTTTTTGTACATCGTGGGCTGTTAAATTTGTCTCTAAATTTTCGTAGCTCTCGCTGCTTCGTACAACTGGGAATGCTTCATTAAGAGGGAATTTTTTCCTTTGCAAACTGTGCATGCCACGGCAACAGCGTGCGACGAAATAAAAAGCTTTCAATAACTTTTCATCTTCAACATCTTAAGATGAATCACACCAAGTTTGGAGATGATCGGATAAACTCTGTAGGAGGAGTTCGTTAAAATAAGACCCCTATGAAATGGCCCAAAAAATGGCAACACGTTCCAAAGTAAATCAAAATGGCGGACTTCCTGTTCGGTTTAGCATATGGTTCAAAAAGAGTTTTTTGTACCTTGAGGGCTGTTACATATGTCTTCAAATGTTGGTAACTCTAGGTGAAATGTACAGCCGGGAATGCTTCATTAAATAAGAATTTTGAAACACAAAATTTGATGCCTCGCCTCTGGCGGACTTCCTGTTAGGTTTAGCATATGGCACCAACAGGCTTTTTTGTAGATCATAGTCTGTTACATATGTGTACCAATTTTCGTGGCTCTCAATTAAACGTACCACCGGCAATGCTTTGTTAAGTAAGAATTTTGAAACTGTAAATTTGATGCCCCGCCACCGTCATATAGTATGTCAAAAACTTTAGATTTTTTACCATGATGTTGTCCCAGGTGTTGAGATGGTACAGCCCAAGTTTGAAGTCAATCGGGTTAACCGTGTAGGAGAAGCGGGCAAAAGTATGACCCCTGTAAATGTGCAAAAATGGGCCAAAATTGGACATTCAAATACTCATACCTCACTTCCTGTCTATTTTAGGGTACACATATCAAAGAGGTTTTTGTTCATCTGGATGTGCTACAGGTGCCACACAATTTTCGTAGCCATAGGACAATCGTAGCGGGACAGGGATCCGTTAAACCTATGTAGGTGGCGCTACAGAGCCATTTTTCTGTTATCATGTATGGCGACTTTAAAATATCAAATTTTTCGCCAGGCCCGATCTGCGTGTAAAGTTTGGTGAGTTTTCGTTCATGTTTAGTGCCTCAAAAATGTGGTTGTTTGCGGAAAAGAATAATAACAAAGAAAAAGAAGAAGAAGAAGAATAATAACTAGAGCTGCGAGCAGCTATAAAGGGCCCTCGCAACCCGGGCCACGTTGGGGTACTTGCACGTCGGGATACTGGCACGTTGGGGTACTGTCAAATAGGACAAGGACCATCTAAAATGTTTTTGACAAGCCTTGTGTGTGCAAAGTTTAATCAAAACGCAAAATATGGTGCGCAATTCCCAAAATAAATTCAAAATGGCGGACTTCCTTTTAGGTTTAGCATACGGCTACAGAATACTTTTTGTAGGTCTTAAGCTAATAGGTATGCCTCCCAGTTTTCACAAATCTAGGTCAAGTCATCTTTAGTTGTGTATCGCTTGAATCATACAATTGGAAATGCTCCATAAAAATGCATAGAGGGCGCTATTGAGCACAACGTTGGGTTACTTGCACGTCAGGGTACTGGCACGTTGGGGTACTGTTACATGGAACAAGGACCATTTAAAATGTTAGTTTTTTCCATGCCTTGTCTGTGCAAAGTTTAATGAAAAAGGCCAAAAATGATGTATAATTCCCAAAATAAAATCAAAATAGCGGACTTCCTCTTTGGTTTGGCAAATGGCTACATAATACTTTTTTGTAGGTCTAGCATAATCATACAATCGGAAATGCTTCATAAAAATGTCTAGAGGGCGCTATTTATTGCAAATTGCACAATAAATCTCTGAAAATTCATGTTCATGACAAGTCTGATGTGTTTGCAAAGTTTCATGAGTTTTCATGTGTATAAAAAAAAAAAAGCAGCACTTGACAACTGTTACATGGAACAAGGACCATTTAAAATGTTAGTTTTTTCCATGCCTTTTCTGTGCAAAGTTGAATGAAAAAGGCCAAAAATGATGTATAATTCCCAAAATAAAATCAAAATAGCGGACTTCCTCTTTGGTTTGGCAAATGGCTACATAATACTTTTTTGTAGGTCTAGCATAATCATACAATCGGAAATGCTTCATAAAAATGTCTAGAGGGCGCTATTTATTGCAAATTGCACAATAAATCTCTGAAAATTCATGTTCATGACAAGTCTGATGTGTTTGCAAAGTTTCATGAGTTTTCATGTGTATAAAAAAAAAAAAAAGCAGCACTTGACAACTGTTACATGGAACAAGGACCATTTAAAATGTTAGTTTTTTCCATGCCTTGTCTGTGCAAAGTTGAATGAAAAAGGCCAAAAATGATGTATAATTCCCAAAATAAAATCAAAATAGCGGACTTCCTCTTTGGTTTGGCAAATGGCTACATAATACTTTTTTGTAGGTCTAGCATAATCATACAATCGGAAATGCTTCATAAAAAGGTCTAGAGGGCGCTATTTATTGCAAATTGCACAATAAATCTCTGAAAATTCATGTTCATGACAAGTCTGATGTGTTTGCAAAGTTCCATGAGTTTTCATGTGTATAAAAAAAAAAAAAGCAGCACTTGACAAACAATGCATTGCTATGGCAACAGCGTGTTACAAAATAAAAAACTTTCGATTACTTTGCATCTTAAACATCTTAAGATGAAACACACCAAGTTTGAAGACAGTCGGATAAATTTTGTAGGAGGGGTTCGTTAAAATATGACCCCTGAAAGTTTTTCCTTGCCCGGTTGGAGGGTTAGATCAGGGGATGTCGCAACTTGTTTGTGGTTAAGTGCTACAGAAGTAAATGTGTCTTAACAACCTCATGATTGAATGTGTTTTCAATTCTCTAGGATGTGATTGGATTGTATCAATTAAATGTTCTTATAACTGATTCAGTGAGTAGTAAAAATAGTGTGTCAAGTATAATGACATGAAATATAAGGAATACAAAAAACAAAACAAGAACCCTCTAAATTACACATTTTGTTCCAGGCTTTATGTGCGTGCATAGTTTGAGTATACACCTAGGTTTAGGCCAGGAGTGTTCAAACCTTTTGCAAAGAGGGCCGGGTATGGTAAGGTGAAAATGTGTGGGGCCTAATCAACCATTTAGTTTAGCCTGACATAATTTTTTTACATGCATATGTAAATATATATATGTGGACAAATGTGTACATATGTCTACAAATTTTTGTAGCTCGAGCTGCTTCGTCCAACTGGGAACGCTGCATTAAGAAGGATGTTTTTTTCCTTTGCCAACAGTGCATGCCATGACAACAGCGTGCAACGAAATAAAAAGCTTTCAATAACTTTTCATCGTCAACATCTTAAGATGAATCACACCAAGTTTGAAGATGATCGGATAAACTCTGTAGGAGGAGTTCGTTAAAATAAGACCCCTATGAAATGGCCAAAAAAATGGCAACATGTTCCAAAGTAAATCAAAATGGCAGACTTCCTGTTAGGTTTAGCATATGGTTCAAAAAGAGTTTTTTGTACCTCGAGGGCTGTTACATATGTCTTCAAATTTTGGTCACTCTAGGTGAAACGTACAGCCGGAAATGGTTCATTAAGTAAAAATTTTGAAATGCAAAATTTGATGCCCTGCCTCTGGCGGACTTCCTGTTAGGTTTAGCATATGGCACCAACAGGCTTTTTTGTAGATCATAGTCTGTTACATATGTGTACCAATTTTCGTAGCTCTAGATTAAACGTATAACCGGCAATACTTCAGATGAAACATGCCAAAGAATGAAGACAATCTGATAAGTTTTGTAGAAAATATGAGGCCTATAAAAGGCCCCCAAAAAATGGCTACAAATAGCAAAGTAAATCAAAATGCCGGACTTCCTGTTTGGCTTAGCATATGGTTCTAAAAGACTTTTTTGTACATCGTGGGCTCTTATGTATGCCTCCAAATTATCATTGCGCTAGGTGAAAGGTACAACCGGGAATGCTTCGTTAAAGAGGAGTTTTTTAGCTCAAAAAGTGATGCCCGGCCCTTGCGGGACTTCCTGTTGGGTTTAGCACAAAGCAGCAAGAGACTTTTTTGTACATCGTGGGCTGTTACATATGTCTACAAATTTTCGTAGCTCTAGCTGCTTCGTACAACTGAGAATTCTTCATTAAGAAGAATTTTTTTCCTTTGCAAACAAGTGCATGCCACGACAACAGCGTGAAGCGAAATAAAAAGCTTTCAATAACTTTTCATCTTCAACATCTTAAGATGAATCACACCAAGTTTGAAGATGATCGGATAAACTCTGTAAGAGGAGTTCGTTAAAATAGGACCCCTATGAAATGGCCAAAAAAATGGGAACACGTTCCAAAGTAAATCAAAATGGTGGACTTTCTGTTAGGTTTAGCATATGGTTCAAAAAGAGTTTTTTGTACCTTGAGGGCTGTTACATATGTCTTTAAATTTTGGTAACTCTAGGTGAAACGTACAGCCGGGAATGCTTCATTAAGTAAGAATTTTGAAACTCAAAATTTGATGCCCCGCCTCTGGCGGACTTCCTGTTGGGTTTAGCATATGGCACCAACAGACTTTTTTGTAGGTCATAGTCTGTTACATATGTGTACCAATTTTCGTAGCTCTAGGTTAAACATACAACCGGCAATACTACGTTTAGTAAGAGTTTTGAAACTCTAAATTTGATGCCCCACCGCCGTCATATAGTATGTCGAAAACTTTAGATTTTTTACCATGGTGTTGTCCCAGGTCTTGAGATGGTACATCCCAAGTTTGAAGTCAATTGGATTACCCGTGTAGGAGAAGCAGGCAAAAGTATGACCCCTGTAAATGTGCAAAAATTGGCCAAAATTGGACATTTAAATACTCATATCTCACTTCCTGTCTATTTTAGGGTACACACATCAAAGAGGTTTTTGTTCATCTGGATGTGCTACAGGTGCCACACAATTTTCATAGCCGTCGGACAATCGTAGCGGGCCAGGGATCTGTTTAACCTATGTAGGTGGCGCTATGGAGCCATTTTTCTGTTATCACCTATGGCGACTTTAAAATATCAAATTTTTCGCCAGGCCTGACGTGTGTGTAAAGTTTGGTGAGTTTTCGTTCACGTTTAGTGTCTCAAAAATGTGATTGTTTGCGGAAAAGAATAATAACAAATAAAAAGAAGAAGAATAACTAGAGCTGCGAGCAGCTATAAAGGGCCCTCGCAACCCGGGCCACGTTGGGGTATTTGCACGTCGGGGTACTGGCATGTTGGGGTACTGTCAAATAGGAAACCATCTAAATTGTAAACGTTTTTGCCATGCTTTGTGTTTTTAAAGTTTCATGGAAAGGCCAAAAACGATGCACAATTAACAAAATAAAATCAAAATGGATTGGCACATGGCTATATAGAATACTTTTTGAATATATTCGGCATGCCTGCCAATATTCACACATCTAGCTGAATCATATAATCGGAAAGACTTCATAAAAATGTCTAGAGGGCGCTATTGAGCCATTTATTACAAATAGCACAACAAATCTCTAAATAAAATATTCATGTTCTAGACAGGTCTGGTGCGTGTGCAAAGTTTTGTGAGTTTTCACCCATATTTAGACTCTCAAAAAAGCATTTTTCTTCACAAACAATGCATGGCTACAGCAAAGGCGTGTGACAAAATAAAAAAATTCAATAACTTTTCATCTTAAATATCTTAAGATGAAACACGCCAAAGAATGAAGACGATCTGATAAGTTCTGTTGAAAATATGACCCCTATAAAAGGCCCCAAAAAATGGCTACAAATACCAAAGTAAATCAAAATGGCAGACTTCCTTTTTGATTCAGCATATGGCTTTAGAAACCTTTTTGTAAGTCTTAGGCTGATAGGTATCCCAATTTTTACAAATCTAGCTGAATCATAAAACACAAAACATTTGCAAAAGCTTCATAAAAATGTCTAGAGGGCGCTATTGAACCATTTATTGCAAATTGAATAAGAAATCTCTAAAATATTCATGCTGATGACAAGCCTGATGTGTGTGTAAAGTTTCATGAGTTTTTGCACATGTTTAGACCAAAAAAAAAAAGTAACATTTTACTTGGCAAACAATGCATCGCCATGACAACGGCGTGCGACAAAATAAATAACTTTCGATAACTTTGCATCTTAAACATCTTAAGATGAAGCACACCAAGTTTAAAGACAGTCGGATAAATTTTGTAGGAGGAGTTCGTTAAAATATGACCCCTAAAAAAGGCCACAAAAAATGGCTACAAATCCCAACGTAAATCAAAATGGTGGACTTCCTGATTGGTTTAGCATATTGCTCCAAGAGACTTTTTTTGTACATCCTGAGCTCTTATGTTTGCCTGCAAATTATCATAGCTTTAGGTGTTTAATCAAAACGCAAAATATGGTGTGCAATTCCCATGCATTGCTATGGCAACAGCGTGTGACAAAATAAAAAACTTTCGATTACTTTGCATCTTAAACATCTTAAGATGAAACATACCAAGTTTGAAGACAGTCGGATAAATTTTGTAGGAGGGGTTCGTTAAAATATGACCCCTGAAAAAGGCCACAAAAAATGGCAACAAATCCCATCATAAATCAAAATGGCGGACTTCCTGTTTGGTTTAGCCCATGGTTCCAAGAGACTTTTTTGTACATCGTGGGCTCTTATGTATGCCTGCAAATTATCATAGCGCTAGGTGAAACGTACAACCGGGAATGCTTAGTTAAAGAGGAGTTTTTTAGCTCAAAATGTGATGCCCGGCCCCTGGGGGACTTCCTGTTGCGTTTAGCACATGGCACCAAGAGACATTTTTGTAGATCCTGGGCTGTTACATATGTCTACAATTTTTCGTCACTCTAGCTGCTTCGTACAACTGGGAATGCTTCATTAAGAAGGATTTTTTTCCTTTGCAAACTGTGCATGCCACGATAACAGCATGTGACGAAATAAAAAACTTTCAATAACTTTTCATTTTCAACATCTTAAGATGAATCACACCAAGTTTGAAGATGATCGGATAAACTCTGTAGGAGGAGTTTGTTAAAATATGACCCCTATGAAATGGCCAAAAAAAATGGCAACACATTCCAAAGTAAATCAAAATGGCGGACGTCCTGTTAGGTTTAGCATATGGTTCAAAAAGAGTTTTTTGTAAATCGAGGGCTGTTATATACCTCTACAAATTTTGGTAACTCTAGGTGAAACGTACAGCCGGGTATGCTTTGTTAAAGAGGAGTTTTTTTTAGCTCAAAATGTGATGCCCGGCCCCTGGGGGACTTCCTGTTGGGTTTAGCACAGGGCACCAGGAGACTTTTTTTGTACATCTTGGGCTGTTACATATGTCTACAAATTTTCGTAGCTCTAGCTGCTTCGTACAACTGGCAATGCTTCTTTAAGGATATTTTTTTTCCTTTGCAAACAGTGCATGCCATGACAACAGCGTGCGACGAAATACAAAGCTTTCAATAACTTTTCATCTTCAACATCTTAAGATGAATCACACCAAGTTTGAAGATGATCGGATAAACACTGTAGGAGGAGTTCGTTAAAATAAGACTCCAATGAAATGGCCAAAAAAATGGCAACACGTTCCAAAATAAATCAAAATGGTGGACTTCCTGTTAGGTTTAGCATATGGTTCAAAAAGAGTTTTTTGTAGGTCATAGCCTGTTACATATGTGTACCAATTTTCGTAGCTCTAGATTAAACGTACAACCGGCAATGCCTCGTGAAGTAAGAATTTTTAAACTCTAAATTTGATGCGCCGCCGCCGTCATATAGTATATCAAAAACTTTTCATTTTTCACAATGATGTTGTCCCAGGTGTTGAGATGGTACATCCCAAGTTTGAAGTCAATCGGGTTAACCGTGTAGGAGAAGCGGGCAAAAGTATGACCCCTGTAAATGTGCAAAAATTGGCAAAAATTGGACATTTAAATACTCATACCTCACTTTCTGTCTATTTTAGGGTACACACTTCAAAGAGGTTTTTGTTCATTGGGATGTGCTACAGGTGCCACACAATTTTCATAGCCGTCGGACAATCGTAGCGGGACAGGGATCCGTTTAACCTATGTAGGGGGCGCTAAGGAGCCATTTTTCTGTTATCATGTATGGCGACTTTAAAATATCAAATTTTTCGCCAGGCCTGATGTGCGTGTAAAGTTTGGTGAGTTTTCGGTCACGTTTAGTGTCTCAAAAATGCGATTGTTTGCGGAGAAGAATAATAATAAGAATAACTAGAGCTGCGAGCAGCTATAAAGGGCCCTCGCAACCCGGACCACGTTGGGGTACTTGCACGTCGGGGTACTGGCACGTTGGGGTACTGTCAAATAGGACAAGGACCATCTAAAATGTTTTTGACAAGCCTTGTATGTGCAAAGTTTAATCAAAACGCAAAATATGGTGTGCAATTCCCAAAATAAATTCAAAATGGCGGACTTCCTTTTAGGTTTAGCATACGGCTACAGAATACTTTTTGTAGGTCTTAAGCTAATAGGTATGCCTCCCAGTTTTCACAAATCTAGGTCAAGTCATCTTTAGTTGTGTATCGCTTGAATCATACAATTGGAAATGCTCCATAAAAATGCATAGAGGGCGCTATTGAGCACAACGTTGGGTTACTTGCACGTCAGGGTACTGGCACGTTGGGGTACTGTTACATGGAACAAGGACCATTTAAAATATTAGTTTTTTCCATGCCTTGTCTGTGCAAAGTTTAATGAAAGAGGCCAAAAATGATGTATAATTCCCAAAATAAAATCAAAATAGCGGACTTCCTCTTTGGTTTGGCAAATGGCTACATAATACTTTTTTGTAGGTATTAGGCTGATAGGGGTCTGTCCTAATTTTCACAAATCTAGCAGAATCATACAATCGGAAATACTTCATAAAAATGTCTAGAGGGCGCTATTTATTGCAAATTGCACAATAAATCTCTAAAAATTCATGTTCATGACAAGTCTGATGTGTTTGCAAAGTTTCATAAGTTTTCACACGTATAGATAAAAAAACAAAGCAGCACTTCACTTGGCAAACTGCATCGCTATAGCAGCAGCGTGCGACAAAATAAAAAACTTTTGATAACTTTGCATCTTAAACATCTTAAGATGAAACACACCAAGTTTGAAGACGGTCGGATGAACTTTGTACGAGGAGTTCGTTAAAATATGACAACTGAAAAAGGCCACAAAAAATGGCAACAAATCCCATCGTAAATCAAAATGGCAGACTTCCTGTTTGGTTTATCACATGGTTCCAAGAGACTTTTTTGTACATCGTGGGCTCTTATGTATGCCTGCAAATTATCATCGCGCTAGGTGAAACGTACAACCGGGAATGCTTCGTTAAAGAGGAGTTTTCTAGCTCAAAATGTGATGCCCGGCCCCTGGGGGACTTCCTGTTGGGTTTAGCACATGGCACCAAGAGACTTTTTTGTACACTGTGGGCTGTTACATATGTCTACAATTTTTTGTAGCTCTAGCTACTTCGTACAACTGGGAATGCTTCATTAAGAGGGATTTTTTTCCTTTGCAAAAAGTGCATGCCACGACAACAGCGTGCGACGAAATAAAGAGCTTTCAATAACTTTTCATCCTCAACATCTTAAGATGAGTCACACCAAGTTTGAAGATGATCGGATAAACTCTGTAGGAGGAGTTCGTTAAAATATGACCCCTATGAAATGGCCCAAAAAATGGCAACACATTCCAAAGTAAATAAAAATGGCGGACATCCTGTTAGGTTTAGCATATGGTTCAAAAAGAGTTTTTTGTACCTCGAGGGCTGTTATATACCTCTACAAATTTTGGTAACTCTAGGTGAAACGTACAGCCGGGTATGCTTTGTTAAAGAGGAGTTTTTTAGCTTAAAATGTGATGCCCGGCCCCTGGGGGACTTCCTGTTGGGTTTAGCACAGGGCACCAAGAGACTTTTTTGTACATCTTGGGCTGTTACATATGTCTACAAATTTTCGTAGCTCTAGCTGCTTCGTACAACTGGCAATGCTTCTTTAAGGATATTTTTTTTCCTTTGCAAACAGTGCATGCCATGACAACAGCGTGCGACGAAATACAAAGCTTTCAATAACTTTTCATCTTCAACATCTTAAGATGAATCACACCAAGTTTGAAGATGATCGGATAAACACTGTTGGAGGAGTTCGTTAAAATAAGACCCCAATGAAATGGCCAAAAAAATGGCAACACGTTCCAAAATAAATCAAAATGGCGGACTTCCTGTGAGGTTTAGCATATGGTTCAAAAAGAGTTTTTTGTAGGTCATAGCCTGTTACATATGTGTACAAATTTTCGTAGCTCTAGATTAAACGTACAACCGGCAATGCTTCATGAAGTAAGAATTTTTAAACTCTAAATTTGATGCGTCGCCGACGTCATATAGTATATCAAAAACTTTAGATTTTTTACAATGATGTTGTCCCAGGTGTTGAGATGGTCCATCCCAAGTTTGAAGTTAATCGGGTTAACCGTGTAGGAGAAGCGGGCAAAAGTATGACCCCTGTAAATGTGCAAAACTGGGCCAAAATTGGACAGTCAGATGATCATACCTCACTTTCTGTCTATTTTAGGGTACACACATCAAAGAGGTTTTTGTTCATCTGGATGTGCTACGGGTGCCACACAATTTTCGTCGCCATAGGACAATCGTAGCGGGACAGGGATCCGTTTAACCTATGTAGGTGGCGCTATGGAGCCATTTTTCTGTTATCATGTATGGCGACTTTAAAATATCAAATTTTTCGCCAGGCCTGATGTGCGTGTAAAGTTTGGTGAGTTTTCGTTCACGTTTAGCGTCTCAAAAATGCGATTGTTTGCGGAGAAGAATAATAATAAGAATAATAATAATAAGAATAATAATAAGAAGAATTCCTACAAAAACAATAGGGCCTCGCAGCGGCACCGCCGCCGCCGCTGCTCGGGCCCTAATAATAAGAAGAATTCCTACAAAAACAATAGGGCCTCGCAGCGGCACCGCCGCCGCCGCTGCTCGGGCCCTAATAAGAATTCCTTGAAAAACAATAGGGACCTCGCAGCGGTCGCTGCTCGGGCCCTAACTAGAGCTGCGAGCAGCTATAAAGGGCCCTCGCAACCCGGGCCACGTTGGGGTACTTGCACGTCGGGGTACTGGCACGTTGGGGTACTGTCAAATCGGACAAGGACCATCTAAAATGTTTTTGACAAGCTTTGTGAGTGCAAAAGGCCAAAGATGGTGTGCAATTCCCAAAATAAATTCAAAATGGCGGACTTCCTTTTAGGTTTAGCATACGGCTACAGAATACTTTTTGTAGGTCTTAAGCTAATAGGTATGCCTCCCAGTTTTCACAAATCTAGGTCAAGTCATCTTTAGTTGTGTATCGCTTGAATCATACAATTGGAAATGCTCCATAAAAATGCATAAAGGGCGCTATTGAGCACAACGTTGGGTTACTTGCACGTCAGGGTACTGGCACGTTGGGGTACTGTTACATGGAACAAGGACCATTTAAAATGTTAGTTTTTTCCATGCCTTGTCTGTGCAAAGTTTAATGAAAGAGGCCAAAAATGATGTATAATTCCCAAAATAAAATCAAAATAGCGGACTTCCTCTTTGGTTTGGCAAATGTCTACATAATACTTTTTTGTAGGTATTAGGCTTATAGGGGTCTGTCCTAATTTTCACAAATCTAGCAGAATCATACAATCGGAAATACTTCATAAAAATGTCTAGAGGGCGCTATTTATTGCAAATTGCACAATAAATCTCTAAAAATTCATGTTCATGACAAGTCTGATGTGTTTGCAAAGTTTCATGAGTTTTCACACATGTATAGATAAAAAAACAAAGCATCACTTTACTTGGCAAACAATGCATCGCTATAGCAGCAGCGTGCGACAAAATAAAAAACTTTCGATAACTTTGCATCTTAAACATCTTAAGATGAAACACACCAAGTTTGAAGACGGTCGGATGAACTTTGTACGAGGAGTTCGTTAAAATATGACCCCTGAAAAAGGCCACAAAAAATGGCAACAAATCCCATCGTAAATCAAAATGGCAGACTTCCTGTTTTGTTTAGCACATGGTTCCAAGAGACTTTTTTGTACATCGTGGGCTCTTATGTATGCCTGCAAATTATCATCGCGCTAGGTGAAACGTACAACCGGGAATGCTTCGTTAAAGAGGAGTTTTCTAGCTCAAAATGTGATGCCCGGCCCCTGGGGGACTTCCTGTTGGGTTTAGCACATGGCACCAAGAGACTTTTTTGTACATTGTGGGCTGTTACATATGTCTACAAATTTTTGTAGCTCTAGCTACTTCGTACAACTGGGAATGCTTCATTAAGAAGGATTTTTTTCCTTTGCAAAAAGTGCATGCCACGACAACAGCGTGCGACGAAATAAAGAGCTTTCAATAACTTTTCATCCTCAACATCTTAAGATGAGTCACACCAAGTTTGAAGATGATCGGATAAACTCTGTAGGAGGAGTTCGTTAAAATATGACCCCTATGAAATGGCCCAAAAAATGGCAACACATTCCAAAGTAAATCAAAATGGCGGACGTCCTGTTAGGTTTAGCACATGGTTCAAAAAGAGTTTTTTGTACCTCGAGGGCTGTTATATACCTCTACAAATTTTGGTAACTCTAGGTGAAACATACAGCCGGGTATGCTTTGTTAAAGAGGAGTTTTTTAGCTCAAAATGTGATGCCCGGCCCCTGGGGGACTTCCTGTTGGGTTTAGCACAGGGCACCAAGAGACTTTTTTGTACATCTTGGGCTGTTACATATGTCAACAAATTTTCGTAGCTCTCGCTGCTTCGTACAAATGGGAATGCTTCTTTAAGGATATTTTTTTTCCTTTGCAAACAGTGCATGCCATGACAACAGCGTGCGACGAAATACAAAGCTTTCAATAACTTTTCATCTTCAACATCTTAAGATGAATCACACCAAGTTTGAAGATGATCGGATAAACACTGTAGGAGGAGTTCGTTAAAATAAGACCCCAATGAAATGGCCAAAAAAATGGCAACACGTTCCAAAATAAATCAAAATGGTGGACTTCCTGTGAGGTTTAGCATATGGTTCAAAAAGAGTTTTTTGTAGGTCATAGCCTGTTACATATGTGTACCAATTTTCATAGCTCCAGATTAAACGTACAACCGGCAATGCTTCGTGAAGTAAGAATTTTTAAACTCTAAATTTGATGCGTCGCCGCCATCATATAGTATATCAAAAACTTTAGATTTTTTACAATGATGTTGTCCCAGGTGTTGAGATGGTCCATCCCAAGTTTGAAGTCAATCGGGTTAACCGTGTAGGAGAAGCGGGCAAAAGTATGACCCCTGTAAATGTGCAAAACTGGGCCAAAATTGGACATTCAGATGATCATACCTCACTTTCTGTCTATTTTAGGGTACACACATCAAAGAGGTTTTTGTTCATCTGGATGTGCTACGGGTGCCACACAATTTTCGTCGCCATAGGACAATCGTAGCGGGACAGGGATCCGTTTAACCTATGTAGGTGGCGCTATGGAGCCATTTTTCTGTTATCATGTATGGCGACTTTAAAATATCAAATTTTTCGCCAGGCCTGATGTGCGTGTAAAGTTTGGTGAGTTTTCGTTCACGTTTAGCGTCTCAAAAATGCGATTGTTTGCGGAGAATAATAATAATAACTAGAGCTGCGAGCAGCTATAAAGGGCCCTCGCAACCCGGGCCACGTTGGGGTATATGCAAGTCGGGGGACTTGCACGTTGGGGTACTGTTAAATAGACAAGGACCATGGAAAATAGAAATGCATTTGCCGTGCCTTGTGTGTAAAAAGGTGCAGTAAAAGGCCAAAAATGATGCACAATTCCCAAAATAAATTCAAAAGTGTGGACTTTCTGATGTGTGTGCAAAGTTTCATGAAAAGTCGCTCGTTTGATATTCAAAACCAGCATCTGTTCATTTGAAAACATTGCATGGCACAGAGATGGTGTGTGATCAAATAAAAAGCTTTTTGATGACTCTTAATGTGGTGTCGCTGTGCAACACATATGTATTCATGACATAGTGAAGTATTGTGACAGTTTTGTAGGGTCCAGCAAACAGTAAATGTGTGACAGTTATTCAAGAAAAAATGTAGCTTTGAAGCAGGCTAACCAATGACATCATCTAAAGGGGAAAAAAGCACATGAGCAAGCATAGGTATAAGTAGAGGAGAAAAAGAGATGAAAGAAGTGCGAGAGATGGAACAGGAGAGGAATGCAGCTGTTTATGTATAGCTGTTGTAACAGGACAGATTAAATAACACTTTAACCTGGGGTTAACAGCGCCCTAGGACAGATAAACTCTTTAGTGTAAAAGTTTTCTGGGACAGATGAATCCCTTGGGGTCAAAGAGTTTGGGTTAGCACATAGTCTGTCTTAGGATAATGTAACCTCCATGGATGAATTAGTCCTAGGACGCTTTGACCTGCGGGCTAAAACTTCAGGGGGGTTAACCTGTCCTGTTATATTGTGATCATCGTCTTCGTGCATGTCCTCAGTGGCTTCTTCTGTCTGTGTGGCAGCATTTGATACATCTGTAGAACAAAAAAGAATGAAGAATCATGTTAGATCTGTGAAGTTTGGTTGTCTTAGGTGTAGTTTACAGAACAGTCGTGTGCATATTTTTAGCATGGTAGTGTCTTAATACAAATGCATATTATGTAATGCACTGTATATGGATATTACAGACGTAATATTTGACGGTGATCTTATATTCATAGTTTTTGCCCGTTAATAAATAATATAGCTAGTAAGTAATAAGACACGCAAAAATGGTATAGTTGAATCCTCTGGGTCAAAAAGCAATGTTTTAGGATTGTGTGATGAAATGATGAATAAAAGTAAGGATACGACAGGTACATAAATGGTTATGTAAGTGTAAAATTTGGCATGGTGTGTCCAGATACATGCAGGATAAGTATAAAATATTATGGTGTGTGATTGATTTTTTCTTAGTAAAAATTAGTATTGTAATGGTCAAGTCACAGTATGTCCAAAAAAATTTAAAAAAAAAATCTATGGTATAGAAACATCATAATCAGGGGCAAAGACATAAACATAATAATAGTAATTAATAATGATAGAATTTAAATACAATCTTTTCCATGAATATGTCAGTTATTTTGAGAAGATACAGAAAAAAAAGAACTTTGAAGTGTCTATCAGTGGATGAAAGAGGGCAAGATCACAGCATAGCTACATGATATCAGTCACATTTGAAAGTAATCAAGTGTAGTATGTATTCACATTATATACATTGAGAAATTGCGGCTCAATAATCAGTCAGTGTTTTAGTTAACAGTCCAATGTTACCTTCAAGATATTCCTAACAGAAAAAAAGGAACGTGCATTAACAAAAAAATGTAAAAATGTCCATTGTCAAACATGTCATTCATTATACACAATGTGAAGGATGGGGATGCTTGCTGTGTTAGTGTTTGTGTGTCTTCCATGTCATATAGCTTACCATCACGGACAACTGCATCACATGCATCCTTTATATCCAATGCAGTCTGGAGTTCTTTCACAAGCTTGGTTTTGAAGTCTATCTGTTTTTCAAGTGCTCGATTGACTCGAGTCACATGGACTAGTTGGTTCATTTGGGAATGAAGATCAAGGCTGCGCTGGTATAAGTCGTTGCGACTGGAAGCATGATCAATGCATGCATACTGTAATGACAAAGCATTCAATGAAAATCAGTCATGTTAGATTCCATGATTCTAAATAGCAGAGGTAACGTGTTGGTGCAAAACGTTGTGGTCGTGTTGCATGTTACTCAATGGCTGTGTGTGTCAAAACGAGTTTATTTGAAAGAATATACAAATATATACACACGGACATATATATTTATACAGTATAACAGTACCGCATGTATTGGTTTTAAGGAAATAGTTGAAAAGCAGTGTTCAGAAAAAAGCATAAGACGCACAAAGTACCATTTCACTACATGTAATAAGTTGTCAAGTAGACATGTGAATTAAGTGGTTAAGATAGTGGCTACTGTGCAAGTAAGCTTCAATTGTCTCTAAAAGGTTAGCATATGTGTTCTACATGATATCAATGGCTAGACGTGCTCGTGGAGAAACATTACAAACAGAAAAACACACTAAAGGTGCCTTTAACAAACCTGTTAATAAATGAGAACTTAATACATATATGTATGGCATACTGTATATGATTGAGAAAGTTGTCCTGTTTAGTTTATGTATTGTATACTTACGGAAAAAAGTTGGCAATCTTTGCGTATGGAGATGATTAGAGGGTCTTTATCAAAAGAGAATTTGCTTGGTGATTTGTTCATGTTCTGTAGAAAAGCAAAGGAGTAGAAATAAATACAGTATCATACTTCATAAACATACAAGAAATTTGTAGCTGTATTAACCATTGTTGGTATTTGAAGTGATAATTTAGGAATAGAAGTGTAGTGATTGCAGAATTTATAGAGTGCTTACCTTGTATGACTTTGTAGATGGAAATGTCTTTTGTTGAAAGAGCTCTTTGTTGTCTACTATATATGCAAGGACAAGCATAAGTAGGTGTGGTTATGAAGTACTTGACCATTGAAATAAAGCAGTGGTATCAAATGTATGGACCGTGGTTTGGCTCAGGCCTGCAAAGGGGTTTAATGTGGCACAAGAGATAATCTTGTAAGGTACAAAAAATAATAATAATCTAATAGGTATGCCTCTGAGTTTTCACAAATCTAGGTCAAGTCAAGTCATCTTTAGTTATTTCGCGCTTGAATCATCCAATCGGAAATGCTCCATAAAAAATGTATAGAGGGTGCGATTTATTGCAAATTGCACAAGAAATCTCTAAAAATTCATGTTAATGACAAGTCTGATGTGTGTGCAAAGTTTCACGAGTTTTCACACATGTATAGATAAAAAAAAAACAAAGCAGCACTTTACTTGGCAACCAATGCATCGCTATAGCAGCAGCGTGCGACAAAATAAAAAACTTTCGATAAATTTGCATCTTAAACATCTTAAGATGAAACACACCAAGTTTGAACACGGTCGGATGAATTTTGTAGGAGGAGTTAAAATATGACCCCTAAAAAAGGCCACAAAAAAAGGCTACAAATCCCATCATAAATCAAAATGGCGGACTTCCTGTTTGGTTTAGCACATGGTTCCAAGAGACTTTTTTGTACATCGTGGGCTCTTATGTATGCCTCTAAATTATCATAGCGCTAGGTGAAACGTACAACCAGGAATGCTTCGTTAAAGAGGAGTTTTTTAGCTCAAAATGTGATGCCCGGCCCCTACGGGACTTCCTGTTGGGTTTAGCACATGGCACCAAGAGACTTTTTTGTACATCGTGGGCTGTTACATTTGTCTCCAAATTTTCGTAGCTCTAGCTGCTTCGTACAACTGGGAATGCTTCATTAAGAAGGAATTTTTTCCTTTGCAAACTGTGCATGCCACGGCAACAGCGTGCGACAAAATAAAAAGCTTTCAATAACTTTTCATCTTCAACATCTTAAGATGAATCACACCAAGTTTGGAGATGATCGGATAAACTCTGTAGGAGGAGTTCGTTAAAATAAGACCCCTATGAAATGGCCCAAAAAATGGCAACACGTTCCAAAGTAAATCAAAATGGCGGACTTCCTGTTCGGTTTAGCATATGGTTCAAAAAGAGTTTTTTGTACCTTGAGGGCTGTTACATATGTCTTCAAATATTGGTAACTCTAGGTGAAATGTACAGCCGGGAATGCTTCATTAAGTTAGAATTTTGAAACACAAAATTTGATGCCTCGCCTCTGGCGGACTTCCTGTTAGGTTTAGCATATGGCACCAACAGGCTTTTTTGTAGATCATAGTCTGTTACATATGTGTACCAATTTTCGTAGCTCTAGATTAAACGTACCACCGGCAATGCTTCGTTAAGTAAGAATTTTGAAACTGTAAATTTGATGCCCCGCCACCGTCATATAGTATGTCAAAAACTTTAGATTTTTTACCATGATGTTGTCCCAGGTGTTGAGATGGTACAGCCCAAGTTTGAAGTCAATCGGGTTAACCGTGTAGGAGAAGCGGGCAAAAGTATGACCCCTGTAAATGTGCAAAAATGGGCCAAAATTGGACATTCAAATACTCATACCTCACTTCCTGTCTATTTTAGGGTACACATATCAAAGAGGTTTTTGTTCATCTGGATGTGCTACAGGTGCCACACAATTTTCGTAGCCATAGGACAATCGTAGCGGGACAGGGATCCGTTAAACCTATGTAGGTGGCGCTACAGAGCCATTTTTCTGTTATCATGTATGGCGACTTTAAAATATCAAATTTTTCGCCAGACCCGATCTGTGTGTAAAGTTTGGTGAGTTTTCGTTCATGTTTAGTGCCTCAAAAATGTGGTTGTTTGCGGAAAAGAATAATAACAAAGAAAAAGAAGAAGAAGAAGAAGAAGAATAACTAGAGCTGCGAGCAGCTATAAAGGGCCCTCGCAACCCGGACCACGTTGGGGTACTTGCACGTCGGGGTACTGGCACGTTGGGGTACTGTCAAATAGGACAAGGACCATCTAAAATGTTTTTGACAAGCCTTGTATGTGCAAAGTTTAATCAAAACGCAAAATATGGTGTGCAATTCCCAAAATAAATTCAAAATGGCGGACTTCCTTTTAGGTTTAGCATACGGCTACAGAATACTTTTTGTAGGTCTTAAGCTAATAGGTATGCCTCCCAGTTTTCACAAATCTAGGTCAAGTCATCTTTAGTTGTGTATCGCTTGAATCATACAATTGGAAATGCTCCATAAAAATGCATAGAGGGCGCTATTGAGCACAACGTTGGGTTACTTGCACGTCAGGGTACTTGCACGTTGGGGTACTGTTACATGGAACAAGGAGCATTTAAAATGTTAGTTTTTTCCATGCCTTGTCTGTGCAAAGTTTAATGAAAGAGGCCAAAAATGATGTATAATTCCCAAAATAAAATCAAAATAGCGGACTTCCTCTTTGGTTTGGCAAATGGCTACATAATACTTTTTTGTAGGTATTAGGCTGATAGGGGTCTGTCCTAATTTTCACAAATCTAGCAGAATCATACAATCGGAAATACTTCATAAAAATGTCTAGAGGGCGCTTTTTATTGCAAATTGCACAATAAATCTCTAAAGATTCATGTTCATGACAAGTCTGATGTGTTTGCAAAGTTTCATAAGTTTTCACACATGTATAGATAAAAAAACAAAGCAGCACTTCACTTGGCAAACTGCATCGCTATAGCAGCAGCGTGCGACAAAATAAAAAACTTTCGATAACTTTGCATCTTAAACATCTTAAGATGAAACACACCAAGTTTGAAGACGGTCGGATGAACTTTGTACGAGGAGTTCGTTAAAATATGACAACTGAAAAAGGCCACAAAAAATGGCAACAAATCCCATCGTAAATCAAAATGGCAGACTTCCTGTTTGGTTTATCACATGGTTCCAAGAGACTTTTTTGTACATCGTGGGCTCTTATGTATGCCTGCAAATTATCATCGCGCTAGGTGAAACGTACAACCGGGAATGCTTCGTTAAAGAGGAGTTTTCTAGCTCAAAATGTGATGCCCGGCCCCTGGGGGACTTCCTGTTGGGTTTAGCACATGGCACCAAGAGACTTTTTTGTACACTGTGGGCTGTTACATATGTCTACAATTTTTTGTAGCTCTAGCTACTTCGTACAACTGGGAATGCTTCATTAAGAGGGATTTTTTTCCTTTGCAAAAAGTGCATGCCACGACAACAGCGTGCGACGAAATAAAGAGCTTTCAATAACTTTTCATCCTCAACATCTTAAGATGAGTCACACCAAGTTTGAAGATGATCGGATAAACTCTGTAGGAGGAGTTCGTTAAAATATGACCCCTATGAAATGGCCCAAAAAATGGCAACACATTCCAAAGTAAATAAAAATGGCGGACATCCTGTTAGGTTTAGCATATGGTTCAAAAAGAGTTTTTTGTACCTCGAGGGCTGTTATATACCTCTACAAATTTTGGTAACTCTAGGTGAAACGTACAGCCGGGTATGCTTTGTTAAAGAGGAGTTTTTTAGCTTAAAATGTGATGCCCGGCCCCTGGGGGACTTCCTGTTGGGTTTAGCACAGGGCACCAAGAGACTTTTTTGTACATCTTGGGCTGTTACATATGTCTACAAATTTTCGTAGCTCTAGCTGCTTCGTACAACTGGCAATGCTTCTTTAAGGATATTTTTTTTCCTTTGCAAACAGTGCATGCCATGACAACAGCGTGCGACGAAATACAAAGCTTTCAATAACTTTTCATCTTCAACATCTTAAGATGAATCACACCAAGTTTGAAGATGATCGGATAAACACTGTAGGAGGAGTTCGTTAAAATAAGACCCCAATGAAATGGCCAAAAAAATGGCAACACGTTCCAAAATAAATCAAAATGGCGGACTTCCTGTGAGGTTTAGCATATGGTTCAAAAAGAGTTTTTTGTAGGTCATAGCCTGTTACATATGTGTACAAATTTTCGTAGCTCTAGATTAAACGTACAACCGGCAATGCTTCATGAAGTAAGAATTTTTAAACTCTAAATTTGATGCGTCGCCGACGTCATATAGTATATCAAAAACTTTAGATTTTTTACAATGATGTTGTCCCAGGTGTTGAGATGGTCCATCCCAAGTTTGAAGTTAATCGGGTTAACCGTGTAGGAGAAGCGGGCAAAAGTATGACCCCTGTAAATGTGCAAAACTGGGCCAAAATTGGACAGTCAGATGATCATACCTCACTTTCTGTCTATTTTAGGGTACACACATCAAAGAGGTTTTTGTTCATCTGGATGTGCTACGGGTGCCACACAATTTTCGTCGCCATAGGACAATCGTAGCGGGACAGGGATCCGTTTAACCTATGTAGGTGGCGCTATGGAGCCATTTTTCTGTTATCATGTATGGCGACTTTAAAATATCAAATTTTTCGCCAGGCCTGATGTGCGTGTAAAGTTTGGTGAGTTTTCGTTCACGTTTAGCGTCTCAAAAATGCGATTGTTTGCGGAGAAGAATAATAATAAGAATAATAATAATAAGAAGAATTCCTACAAAAACAATAGGGCCTCGCAGCGGCACCGCCGCCGCCGCTGCTCGGGCCCTAATAATAAGAATTCCTTCAGGAACAATAGGGACCTCGCAGCGGTCGCTGCTCGGGCCCTAATAATAATAATAACTAGAGCTGCGAGCAGCTATAAAGGGCCCTCGCAACCCGGGCCACGTTGGGGTATTTGCACGTCGGGGTACTGGCATGTTGGGGTACTGTCAAATAGGAAACCATCTAAATTGTAAACGTTTTTGCCATGCTTTGTGTTTTTAAAGTTTCATGGAAAGGCCAAAAATGATGCACAATTAACAAAATAAAATCAAAATGGATTGGCACATGGCTATATAGAATACTTTTTGAATATATTCGGCATGCCTGCCAATATTCACACATCTAGCTGAATCATATAATCGGAAAGACTTCATAAAAATGTCTAGAGGGCGCTATTGAGCCATTTATTACAAATTGCACAACAAATCTCTAAATAAAATATTCATGTTCCAGACAGGTCTGGTGTGTGTGCAAAGTTTTGTGAGTTTTCACCCATATTTAGACTCTCAAAAAAGCATTTTTCTTCACAAACAATGCATGGCTACAGCAAAGGAGTGTGACAAAATAAAAAAATTCAATAACTTTTCATCTTAAATATCTTAAGATGAAACACGCCAAAGAATGAAGACGATCTGATAAGTTCTGTTGAAAATATGACCCCTATAAAAGGCCCCAAAAAATGGCTACAAATACCAAAGTAAATCAAAATGGCAGACTTCCTTTTTGATTCAGCATATGGCTTTAGAAACCTTTTTGTAAGTCTTAGGCTGATAGGTATCCCAATTTTTACAAATCTAGCTGAATCATAAAACACAAAACATTTGCAAAAGCTTCATAAAAATGTCTAGAGGGCGCTATTGAACCATTTATTGCAAATTGAATAAGAAATCTCTAAAATATTCATGCTGATGACAAGCCTGATGTGTGTGTAAATTTTCATGAGTTTTTGCACATGTTTAGACCAAAACAAAAAAGCAGCATTTTACTTGGCAAACAATGCATCGCCATGACAACGGCGTGCGACAAAATAAATAACTTTCGATAACTTTGTATCTTAAACATCTTAAGATAAAGCACACCAAGTTTAAAGACAGTCGGATACATTTTGTAGGAGGAGTTCGTTAAAATATGACCCCTAAAAAAGGCCACAAAAAATGGCTACAAATCCAAACGTAAATCAAAATGGTGGACTTCCTGATTGGTTTAGCATATGGCTCCAAGAGACTTTTTTTGTACATCCTGAGCTCTTATGTTTGCCTGCAAATTATCATAGCTTTAGGTGAAACGTACAACCGGGAATGCTTTGTCTGTTTAATCAAAACGCAAAATATGGTGTGCAATTCGATGCATTGCTATGTCAACAGCGTGTGACAAAATAAAAAACTTTCGATTACTTTGCATCTTAAACATCTTAAGATGAAACATACCAAGTTTGAAGACAGTCGGATAAGTTTTGTAGGAGGGGTTCGTTAAAATATGACCCCTGAAAAAGGCCACAAAAAATGGCAACAAATCCCATCATAAATCAAAATGGCGGACTTCCTGTTTGGTTTAGCACATGGTTCCAAGAGACTTTTTTGTACATCGTGGGCTCTTATGTATGCCTGCAAATTATCATAGCGCTAGGTGAAACGTACAACCGAGAATGCTTCGTTAAAGAGGAGTTTTTTTTAGCTCAAAATGTGATGCCCGGCCCCTGGGGGACTTCCTGTTGCGTTTAGCACATGGCACCAAGAGCCTTTTTTTTACATCCTGGGCTGTTACATATGTCTACAATTTTTCGTCGCTCTAGCTGCTTCGTACAACTGGGAATGCTTCATTAAGAAGGATTTTTTTCCTTTGCAAAAAGTGCATGCCACGATAACAGCGTGTGACGAAATAAAAAACTTTCAATAACTTTTCATTTTCAACATCTTAAGATGAATCACACCAAGTTTGAAGATGATCGGATAAACTCTGTAGGAGGAGTTTATTAAAATATGACCCCTATGAAATGGCCAAAAAAAATGGCAACACATTCCAAAGTAAATCAAAATGGCGGACGTCCTGTTAGGTTTAGCATATGGTTCAAAAAGAGTTTTTTGTACCTCGAGGGCTGTTATATACCTCTACAAATTTTGGTAACTCTAGGTGAAACGTACAGCCGGGTATGCTTTGTTAAAGAGGAGTTTTTTTAGCTCAAAATGTGATGCCCGGCCCCTGGGGGACTTCCTGTTGGGTTTAGCACAGGGCACCAAGAGACTTTTTTGTACATCTTGGGCTGTTACATATGTCTACAAATTTTCGTAGCTCTAGCTGCTTCGTACAACTGGCAATGCTTCTTTAAGGATATTTTTTTTCCTTTGCAAACAGTGCATGCCATGACAACAGCGTCCGACGAAATACAAAGCTTTCAATAACTTTTCATCTTCAACATCTTAAGATGAATCACACCAAGTTTGAAGATGATCGGATAAACACTGTAGGAGGAGTTCGTTAAAATAAGGCCCCAATGAAATGGCCAAAAAAATGGCAACACGTTCCAAAATAAATCAAAATGGTGGACTTCCTGTTAGGTTTAGCATATGGTTCAAAAAGAGTTTTTTGTAGGTCATAGTCTGTTACATATGTGTACCAATTTTCGTAGCTCTAGATTAAACGTACAACCGGCAATGCCTCGTGAAGTAAGAATTTTTAAACTCTAAATTTGATGCGCCGCCACCGTCATATATTATATCAAAAACTTTTCATTTTTCACAATGATGTTGTCCCAGGTGTTGAGATGGTCCATCCCAAGTTTGAAGTCAATCGGGTTAACCGTGTAGGAGAAGCGGGCAAAAGTATGACCCCTGTAAATGTGCAAAAATTGGCAAAAATTGGACATTTAAATACTCATACCTCACTTTCTGTCTATTTTAGGGTACACACTTCAAAGAGGTTTTTGTTCATTGGGATGTGCTACAGGTGCCACACAATTTTCATAGCCGTCGGACAATCGTAGCGGGACAGGGATCCGTTTAACCTATGTAGGGGGCGCTAAGGAGCCATTTTTCTGTTATCATGTATGGCGACTTTAAAATATCAAATTTTTCGCCAGGCCCGATGTGCGTGTAAAGTTTGGTGAGTTTTTGGTCATGTTTAGTGTCTCAAAAATGTGATCGTTTGCGGAGAATAATAATAATAACTAGAGCTGCGAGCAGCTATAAAGGGCCCTCGCAACCTGGGCCACGTTGGGGTACTTGCACGTCGGGGTACTGGCACGTTGGGGTACTGTCAAATAGGACAAGGACCATCTAAAATGTTTTTGACAAGCCTTGTATGTGCAAAGTTTAATCAAAACGCAAAATATGGTGTGCAATTCCCAAAATAAATTCAAAATGGCGGACTTCCTTTTAGGTTTAGCATACGGCTACAGAATACTTTTTGTAGGTCTTAAGCTAATAGGTATGCCTCCCAGTTTTCACAAATCTAGGTCAAGTCATCTTTAGTTGTGTATCGCTTGAATCATACAATTGGAAATGCTCCATAAAAATGCATAGAGGGCGCTATTGAGCACAACGTTGGGTTACTTGCACGTCAGGGTACTGGCACGTTGGGGTACTGTTACATGGAACAAGGACCATTTAAAATGTTAGTTTTTTCCATGCCTTGTCTGTGCAAAGTTTAATGAAAGAGGCCAAAAATGATGTATAATTCCCAAAATAAAATCAAAATAGCGGACTTCCTCTTTGGTTTGGCAAATGGCTACATAATACTTTTTTGTAGGTATTAGGCTGATAGGGGTCTGTCCTAATTTTCACAAATCTAGCAGAATCATACAATCGGAAATACTTCATAAAAATGTCTAGAGGGCGCTATTTATTGCAAATTGCACAATAAATCTCTAAAAATTCATGTTCATGACAAGTCTGATGTGTTTGCAAAGTTTCATAAGTTTTCACACATGTATAGATAAAAAAACAAAGCAGCACTTCACTTGGCAAACTGCATCGCTATAGCAGCAGCGTGCGACAAAATAAAAAACTTTTGATAACTTTGCATCTTAAACATCTTAAGATGAAACACACCAAGTTTGAAGACGGTCGGATGAACTTTGTACGAGGAGTTCGTTAAAATATGACAACTGAAAAAGGCCACAAAAAATGGCAACAAATCCCATCGTAAATCAAAATGGCAGACTTCCTGTTTGGTTTATCACATGGTTCCAAGAGACTTTTTTGTACATCGTGGGCTCTTATGTATGCCTGCAAATTATCATCGCGCTAGGTGAAACGTACAACCGGGAATGCTTCGTTAAAGAGGAGTTTTCTAGCTCAAAATGTGATGCCCGGCCCCTGGGGGACTTCCTGTTGGGTTTAGCACATGGCACCAAGAGACTTTTTTGTACATTGTGGGCTGTTACATATGTCTACAATTTTTTGTAGCTCTAGCTACTTCGTACAACTGGGAATGCTTCATTAAGAGGGATTTTTTTCCTTTGCAAAAAGTGCATGCCACGACAACAGCGTGCGACGAAATAAAGAGCTTTCAATAACTTTTCATCCTCAACATCTTAAGATGAGTCACACCAAGTTTGAAGATGATCGGATAAACTCTGTAGGAGGAGTTCGTTAAAATATGACCCCTATGAAATGGCCCAAAAAATGGCAACACATTCCAAAGTAAATAAAAATGGCGGACATCCTGTTAGGTTTAGCATATGGTTCAAAAAGAGTTTTTTGTACCTCGAGGGCTGTTATATACCTCTACAAATTTTGGTAACTCTAGGTGAAACGTACAGCCGGGTATGCTTTGTTAAAGAGGAGTTTTTTAGCTTAAAATGTGATGCCCGGCCCCTGGGGGACTTCCTGTTGGGTTTAGCACAGGGCACCAAGAGACTTTTTTGTACATCTTGGGCTGTTACATATGTCTACAAATTTTCGTAGCTCTAGCTGCTTCGTACAACTGGCAATGCTTCTTTAAGGATATTTTTTTTCCTTTGCAAACAGTGCATGCCATGACAACAGCGTGCGACGAAATACAAAGCTTTCAATAACTTTTCATCTTCAACATCTTAAGATGAATCACACCAAGTTTGAAGATGATCGGATAAACACTGTAGGAGGAGTTCGTTAAAATAAGACCCCAATGAAATGGCCAAAAAAATGGCAACACGTTCCAAAATAAATCAAAATGGCGGACTTCCTGTGAGGTTTAGCATATGGTTCAAAAAGAATTTTTTGTAGGTCATAGCCTGTTACATATGTGTACAAATTTTCGTAGCTCTAGATTAAACGTACAACCGGCAATGCTTCATGAAGTAAGAATTTTTAAACTCTAAATTTGATGCGTCGCCGACGTCATATAGTATATCAAAAACTTTAGATTTTTTACAATGATGTTGTCCCAGGTGTTGAGATGGTCCATCCCAAGTTTGAAGTTAATCGGGTTAACCGTGTAGGAGAAGCGGGCAAAAGTATGACCCCTGTAAATGTGCAAAACTGGGCCAAAATTGGACAGTCAGATGATCATACCTCACTTTCTGTCTATTTTAGGGTACACACATCAAAGAGGTTTTTGTTCATCTGGATGTGCTACGGGTGCCACACAATTTTCGTCGCCATAGGACAATCGTAGCGGGACAGGGATCCGTTTAACCTATGTAGGTGGCGCTATGGAGCCATTTTTCTGTTATCATGTATGGCGACTTTAAAATATAAAATTTTTCGCCAGGCCTGATGTGCGTGTAAAGTTTGGTGAGTTTTCGTTCACGTTTAGCGTCTCAAAAATGCGATTGTTTGCGGAGAAGAATAATAATAAGAATAACTAGAGCTGCGAGCAGCTATAAAGGGCCCTCGCAACCTGGGCCACGTTGGGGTACTTGCACGTCGGGGTACTGGCATGTTGGGGTACTGTCAAATAGGACAAGGACCATCTAAAATGTTTTTGACAAGCCTTGTGTGTGCAAAGTTTTATCAAAAGGCCAAATATGTTGCGCAATTCCCAAAATAAATTCAAAATGGCGGACTTCCTTTTAGGTTTAGCATACAGCTACAGAATACTTTTTGTAGGTCTTAAGCTAATAGGTATGCCTCCCAGTTTTCACAAATCTAGGTCAAGTCATCTTTAGTTGTGTATCGCTTGAATCATACAATTGGAAATGCTCCATAAAAATGCATAGAGGGCGCTATTGAGCACAACGTTGGGTTACTTGCACGTCAGGGTACTGGCACGTTGGGGTACTGTTACATGGAACAAGGACCATTTAAAATGTTAGTTTTTTCCATGCCTTGTCTGTGCAAAGTTTAATGAAGAAGGCCAAAAATTATGAATAATTCCCAAAATAAAATCAAAATAGCGGACTTCCTCTTTGGTTTGGCAAATGGCTACATAATACTTTTTTGTAGGTCTAGCATAATCATACAATCGGAAATGCTTCATAAAAATGTCTAGAGGGCGCTATTTATTGCAAATTGCACAATAAATCTCTGAAAATTCATGTTCATGACAAGTCTGATGTGTTTGCAAAGTTTCATGAATTTTCATGTGTATAAAAAAAAAAAAAAGCAGCACTTGACAACTGTTACATGGAACAAGGACCATTTAAAATGTTAGTTTTTTCCATGCCTTGTCTGTGCAAATTTGAATGAAAAAGGCCAAAAATGATGTATAATTCCCAAAATAAAATCAAAATAGCGGACTTCCTCTTTGGTTTGGCAAATGGCTACATAATACTTTTTTGTAGGTCTAGCATAATCATACAATCGGAAATGCTTCATAAAAAGGTCTAGAGGGCGCTATTTATTGCAAATTGCACAATAAATCTCTGAAAATTCATGTTCATGACAAGTCTGATGTGTTTGCAAAGTTCCATGAGTTTTCATGTGTATAAAAAAAAAAAAGCAACACTTGACAAACAATGCATTGCTATGGCAACAGCGTGTTACAAAATAAAAAACTTTCGATTACTTTGCATCTTAAACATCTTAAGATGAAACACACCAAGTTTGAAGACAGTCGGATAAATTTTGTAGGAGGGGTTCGTTAAAATATGACCCCTGAAAGTTTTTCCTTGCCCGGTTGGAGGGTTAGATCAGGGGATGTCGCAACTTGTTTGTGGTTAAGTGCTACAGAAGTAAATGTGTCTTAACAACCTCATGATTGAATGTGTTTTCAATTCTCTAGGATGTGATTGGATTGTATCAATTAAATGTTCTTATAACTGATTCAGTGAGTAGTAAAAATAGTGTGTCAAGTATAATGACATGAAATATAAGGAATACAAAAAACAAAACAAGAACCCTCTAAATTACACATTTTGTTCCAGGCTTTATGTGCGTGCATAGTTTGAGTATACACCTAGGTTTAGGCCAGGAGTGTTCAAACCTTTTGCAAAGAGGGCCGGGTATGGTAAGGTGAAAATGTGTGGGGCCTAATCAACCATTTAGTTTAGCCTGACATAATTTTTTTACATGCATATGTAAATATATATATGTGGACAAATGTGTACATATGTCTACAAATTTTTGTAGCTCGAGCTGCTTCGTCCAACTGGGAACGCTGCATTAAGAAGGATTTTTTTTTCCTTTGCCAACAGTGCATGCCACGACAACAGCGTGCGACGAAATAAAAAGCTTTCAATAACTTTTCATCGTCAACATCTTAAGATGAATCACACCAAGTTTGAAGATGATCGGATAAACTCTGTAGGAGGAGTTCGTTAAAATAAGACCCCTATGAAATGGCCAAAAAAATGGCAACATGTTCCAAAGTAAATCAAAATGGCAGACTTCCTGTTAGGTTTAGCATATGGTTCAAAAAGAGTTTTTTGTACCTCGAGGGCTGTTACATATGTCTTCAAATTTTGGTCACTCTAGGTGAAACGTACAGCCGGAAATGCTTCATTAAGTAAAAATTTTGAAATGCAAAATTTGATGCCCTGCCTCTGGCGGACTTCCTGTTAGGTTTAGCATATGGCACCAACAGGCTTTTTTGTAGATCATAGTCTGTTACATATGTGTACCAATTTTCGTAGCTCTAGATTAAACGTATAACCGGCAATACTTCAGATGAAACATGCCAAAGAATGAAGACAATCTGATAAGTTTTGTAGAAAATATGAGGCCTATAAAAGGCCCCCAAAAAATGGCTACAAATAGCAAAGTAAATCAAAATGCCGGACTTCCTGTTTGGCTTAGCATATGGTTCTAAAAGACTTTTTTGTACATCGTGGGCTCTTATGTATGCCTCCAAATTATCATAGCGCTAGGTGAAAGGTACAACCGGGAATGCTTCGTTAAAGAGGAGTTTTTTAGTTCAAAAAGTGATGCCCGGCCCTTGCGGGACTTCCTGTTGGGTTTAGCACAAAGCAGCAAGAGACTTTTTTGTACATCGTGGGCTGTTACATATGTCTACAAATTTTCGTAGCTCTAGCTGCTTCGTACAACTGAGAATTCTTCATTAAGAAGAATTTTTTTCCTTTGCAAACAAGTGCATGCCACGACAACAGCGTGCAGCGAAATAAAAAGCTTTCAATAACTTTTCATCTTCAACATCTTAAGATGAATCACACCAAGTTTGAAGATGATCGGATAAACTCTGTAAGAGGAGTTCGTTAAAATAGGACCCCTATGAAATGGCCAAAAAAATGGGAACACGTTCCAAAGTAAATCAAAATGGTGGACTTTCTGTTAGGTTTAGCATATGGTTCAAAAAGAGTTTTTTGTACCTTGAGGGCTGTTACATATGTCTTTAAATTTTGGTAACTCTAGGTGAAACGTACAGCCGGGAATGCTTCATTAAGTAAGAATTTTGAAACTCAAAATTTGATGCCCCGCCTCTGGCGGACTTCCTGTTGGGTTTAGCATATGGCACCAACAGACTTTTTTGTAGGTCATAGTCTGTTACATATGTGTACCAATTTTCGTAGCTCTAGGTTAAACATACAACCGGCAATACTACGTTTAGTAAGAGTTTTGAAACTCTAAATTTGATGCCCCACCGCCGTCATATAGTATGTCGAAAACTTTAGATTTTTTACCATGGTGTTGTCCCAGGTCTTGAGATGGTACATCCCAAGTTTGAAGTCAATTGGATTAACCGTGTAGGAGAAGCAGGCAAAACTATGACCCCTGTAAATGTGCAAAAATTGGCCAAAATTGGACATTTATATACTCATATCTCACTTCCTGTCTATTTTAGGGTACACACATCAAAGAGGTTTTTGTTCATCTGGATGTGCTACAGGTGCCACACAATTTTCATAGCCGTCGGACAATCGTAGCGGGCCAGGGATCTGTTTAACCTATGTAGGTGGCGCTATGGAGCCATTTTTCTGTTATCACCTATGGCGACTTTAAAATATCAAATTTTTCGCCAGGCCTGACGTGTGTGTAAAGTTTGGTGAGTTTTCGTTCACGTTTAGTGTCTCAAAAATGTGATTGTTTGCGGAAAAGAATAATAACAAAAAATAAAAAGAAGAACTAGAGCTGCGAGCAGCTATAAAGGGCCCTCGCAACCCGGGCCACGTTGGGGTACTTGCACGTCGGGGTACTGGCACGTTGGGGTACTGTCAAATAGGACAAGACCATCTAAAATGTTTTTGACAAGCCTTGTGTGTGCAAAGTTTAATCAAAACGCAAAATATGGTGTGCAATTCCCAAAATAAATTCAAAATGGTGGACTTCCTTTTAGGTTTAGCATACGGCTACAGAATACCTTTTGTAGGTCTTAAGCTAATAGGTATGCCTCCCAGTTTTCATAAATCTAGGTCAAGTCATCTTTAGTTGTGTATCGCTTGAATCATACAATTGGAAATGCTCCATAAAATTGCATAGAGGGCGCTATTGAGCACAACGTTGGGTTACTTGCACGTCAGGGTACTGGCACGTTGGGGTACTGTTACATGGAACAAGGACCATTTAAAATGTTAGTTTTTTCCATGGCTTGTCTGTGCAAAGTTTAATGAGAAAGGCCAAAAATGATGTATAATTCCCAAAATAAAATCAAAATAGCGGACTTCCTCTTTGGTTTGGCAAATGGCTACATAATACTTTTTTGTAGGTCTAGCATAATCATACAATCGGAAAGGCTTCATAAAAATGTCTAGAGGGCGCTATTTATTGCAAATTGCACAATAAATCTCTGAAAATTCATGTTCATGACGAGTCTGATGTGTTTGCAAAGTTTCATGAGTTTTCATGTGTATAAAAAAAAAAAAGCAGCACTTGACAAACAATGCATTGCTATGGCAACAGCGTGTTACAAAATAAAAAACTTTCGATTACTTTGCATCTTAAACATCTTAAGATGAAACACACCAAGTTTGAAGACAGTCGGATAAATTTTGTAGGAGGGGTTCGTTAAAATATGACCCCTGAAAAAGGCCACAAAAAATGGCAACAAATCCCATCATAAATCAAAATGGCAGACTTCCTGTTTGGTTTAGCACATGGTTCCAAGAGACTTTTTTGTACATCGTGGGCTCTTATGTATGCCTGCAAATTATCATAGCGCTAGGTGAAACGTACAACCGGGAATGCTTCGTTAAAGAGGAGTTTTTTAGCTCAAAATGTGATGCCCGGCCCCTGGGGGACTTCCTGTTAGGTTAAGCACATGGCACCAAGAGACTTTTTTGTACATCCTGGACTGTTACATATGTCTACAATTTTTCGTCGCTCTAGCTGCTTCGTACAACTGGGAATGCTTCATTAATAAGATTTTTTTTCCTTTGCAAAAAGTGCATGCCACGACAACAGTGTGTGACGAAATAAAAAACTTTCAATCACTTTTCATTTTCAACATCTTAAGATGAATCACACCAAGTTTGAAGATGATCGGATAAACTCTGTAGGAGGAGTTTGTTAAAATATGACCCCTATGAAATGGCCCAAAAAAATGGCAACACATTCCAAAGTAAATCAAAATGGCGGACGTCCTGTTAGGTTTAGCATATGGTTCAAAAAGAGTTTTTTGTACCTCGAGGGCTGTTATATACCTCTACAAATTTTGGTAACTCTATGTGAAACGTACAGCCGGGTATGCTTTGTTAAAGAGGAGTTTTTTAGCTCAAAATGTGATGCCCGGCCCCTGGGGGACTTCCTGTTGGGTTTAGCACAGGGCACCAAGAGACTTTTTTGTACATCTTGGGCTGTTACATATGTCTACAAATTTTCGTAGCTCTAGCTGCTTCGTACAAATGGGAATGCTTCTTTAAGGATATTTTTTTTCCTTTAAAAACAGTGCATGCCATGACAACAGTGTGCGACGAAATACAAAGCTTTCAATAACTTTTCATCTTCAACATCTTAAGATGAATCACACCAAGTTTGAAGATGATCGGATAAACACTGTAGGAGGAGTTCGTTAAAATAAGACCCCAATGAAATGGCCAAAAAAATGGCAACACGTTCCAAAATAAATCAAAATGGTGGACTTCATGTTAGGTTTAGCATATGGTTCAAAAAGAGTTTTTTGTAGGTCATAGCCTGTGACATATGTGTACCAATTTTCGTAGCTCTAGATTAAACGTACAACCGGCAATGCTTCGTGAAGTAAGAATTTTTAAACTCTAAATTTGATGCGCCGCCACCGTCATATAGTATATCAAAAACTTTTCATTTTTCACAATGATGTTGTCCCAGGTGTTGAGATGGTACATCCCAAGTTTGAAGTCAATCGGGTTAACCGTGTAGGAGAAGCGGGCAAAAGTATGACCCCTGTAAATGTGCAAAAATTGGCAAAAATTGGACATTTAAATACTCATACCTCACTTTCTGTCTATTTTAGGGTACACACTTCAAAGAGGTTTTTGTTCATTGGGATGTGCTACAGGTGCCACACAATTTTCATAGCCGTCGGACAATCGTAGCGGGACAGGGATCCGTTTAACCTATGTAGGGGGCGCTAAGGAGCCATTTTTCTGTTATCATGTATGGCGACTTTAAAATATCAAATTTTTCGCCAGGCCTGATGTGCGTGTAAAGTTTGGTGAGTTTTCGTTCACGTTTAGTGTCTCAAAAATGCGATTGTTTGCGGAGAAGAAAAAGAAGAATAATAAGAAGAATTCCTACAAAAACAATAGGGCCTCGCAGCGGCACCGCCGCCGCCGCTGCTCGGGCCCTAATAATAATAAGAATAATAATAAGAAGAATTCCTACAAAAACAATAGGGCCTCGCAGCGGCACCGCCGCCGCCGCTGCTCGGGCCCTAATAATAATAATAATAATAAGAATTCCTACAAAAACAATAGGGCCTCGCAGCGGCACCGCCGCCGCCGCTGCTCGGGCCCTAATAATAATAATAATAATAATAATAATAATAATAATTTTTACAAAAACAATAGGGACCTCGCAGCGGTCGCTGCTCGGGCCCTAATAAAATAAATAACCAGAATGCTGTGTCTAGACTGGTGGGGGCATGTACAACGTATTATTGTAAAAAAATGTTTTGGGTTGTCTTCCCCTTTAACAACTCTTTGACTGCCAAAGACGTTTCATGATGATTAGTAAAATTCCAATGAATGGAATACGATCTTTCATTTCGTAGCCACTAGGGGTGTTCGATTCGGCGATATATCGCGATACTACATCGCGCGATTCTCGAATCGATTCAATAAAAAAAATCGATTTTTTTTAATTTATTTTTTTAATTTATTTATTTTTTTTAAGAGCTCAGAATTGTTCATTCGGTAGTCTTACCAATTCAACGTCTTATCATCATTGCCTTTTTTGTGTGTGTGTGTGTGTGTGTGTGTGTGTGTGTGTGTGTGTGTGTGTGTGTGTGTGTGTGTGTGTGTGAATCGATTTTTAAACTTCCATTTTTAATGGAAAAATATTCAACAAAACGAGCATGGAAGAATGTTATATGAACGGAACATTAAGCCTTAATATTTTATTTTAATGCTGTTCAAACATGAAACAGATTACAACCTCTATAAGACTGAAATTTCAGATAAATAAATAATACATTTTCATATAAATCTTACACTCTACAAGCGTACTGATTAGTATTTTCTAAATTTGAATGAAAAAAAATCGCAACAATCGACTTATAAATTCGTATCGGGATTAATCGGTATCGAATCGAATCGCGACCTGTGAATCGTGATACGAATCGAATCATCAGGTACTAGGCAATTCACACCCCTAGTAGCCACATTGTATATGTAGTAAAGGCAAACAATATTCTTTTTGCCTTGAAAGATGAGTTAAAATGCTCAAAAGCGGCTGGCACTGTGGATTTTTTTGTTTTGTTTTTATAACGCCTGGCAGTCAAAGAGTTAAGGTTCTTTTGTTACAGTTGTGCAATTTATTACCTTACGCAGTTGCTTCCATATTTTCAAGCAAGGACATTAGGGGTGGGAACCTTTGGGTACCTCATGATACGATATGATATGCGATACAAGGCTCACAATAACGATTATCTCACAATATGATAATACTGCGATTATCGATATATTGGTCAGGTAATAAATCCACGATACTACTCAAGACATAAACTGATGTTTTTTCAGTGAGAAAACAGTTTCTTTTTGTACCGTCACTAAAACATAATAATAAAACTGGGGTCTTCAGTTGCTGGACAGATAAATGTCTTACACAAGTAAAAGTAAGCTCATGAGTCTTTTACTCCTGAAGACGTCCGTATATTTGCCCGCCACTCTTATGAGGCTCTCCCCCTAGTGGCCCGCCAAGTAATTGCTCAATAAGTAATGAACAATGGAGCTGTGATAGTGTATATTAACTACAAATATTGCGATACTTGCATAGGTGTATCTTTAATCTATCTGGAGGAAAAGTATCCCGATTTATCGCGATATCAAATATATCGTCACACCCCTAAAGGACATAACCATTTAATTTATTTCACTGCATATTAAATATATCACGATTTGTGCTTTATAGCAGAAAACTCTATGAAGTACAAAATATCAGTATTAAAAGTTGGAATTTGACTCTTAATTAACATTATACTTGTGTAATTATTATTATTCCAGGTGCCGAAGATTGCTATTCCCCTCAACACAACCAAATACAATCCTTCTCTGGATGACAACCTGACCCTCATCTCTTCCTTCAACAAGTTCCCATACCCAACACAAGCTGAGCTCTCTTGGCTCACTGCAGTCTCCAAACATCCAGAGGAGCAAATTAAAGTCTGGTTTACTACCCAGAGGCTCAAACAGGGCATTAGCTGGTCACCGGAGGAGGTATAAATGGCCAATTTATTTATTTATTTTCCACCCAAGTTGTTTGAGGCCGAGTCCATAGTCACAGTTAAACACACTCTTATGGGAGGGAATTGTAATTAATCTATTAATGAATGTAACAGGAACACATTTCTTTCGCACCAGGTAGAGGAAGCAAGAAAGAAGATGTTCAACGGCACAATCTCCTCTGTGCCTCAGACCTTCACAGTAGTAACGCCTCAGCTTACCACTCAATCATCCACCAACACCGCAACAGTGACAACCGCAGTCTCCAAATCCGCGCAGCCTGCGGCCTCACTTCTCCAGTCCGTCCCTTGTCAGCTGCTGGGACAGACCAGTCTGGTGCTGACACCCGTTGCTAACGGCACCGCTGCCACTTGTGCACCACTGGCACTCACGTTGGCTAACCAGGTGCAAAGAAAAAACAGAAATCTTGGGCATTTATTTGACCATGGGCCACATTCCACAATAATAATAATAATAATAATAAATAAAGCTAACATGTATATATTTAAATATAAAGCATCGTAAAAGAATCAAATTAGAAATGTGACCCGAAAAAGTAACTCAAGTTGCTTTCCTCCGTTTTTCCATAGGTTGCTCAGTCACTGAAACGACCCTTGGCCTCACCCTCAACTGCCTCAGAGAGTAAACGGCCCTCCATCATTCAAGCCATATCTGCGCCTATCCCCACATCCAAGCTCGCGTCGCCCAAAGTGTTAAATTTCACCGCAGACCCCAACAAAACAGCCGAGCAGCTGTCAGTGCTGCGGTCCAGCTACATGCAGTGTCCTTTCCCAGAGGAAGAAGAGGTAGGAATAATGAAATAACCACTCTTACTGATATAAATATAGACTATGATAATCACATGCATCTTGCCGTGTGACAGATCTACAGGCTGATAGAGACCACCGGGCTGTCCAGAGGGGAGATTAAGAAGTGGTTCAGTGAACAAAGGCTCCTTAATCTCAAAGGTATTTGATGTCTCACATCTGAAGTTATGAATTAGCTACACCTGTAGGTTTTCATTTCAAGTTCTCAAGCTACTTTTCAAACAACAATGTGCAGTGCTAAAATAACTGCTTTATAATAAATTTGGTACCCTGGTTTGGGACAAGGAGAATATTGTGTCTGGTGTTGCCATGGCAACACCATTTACTTTTAGAGAACTAATATTGGTGGGTCAACTTGGACACAGTGTTCAGAGAAGGATTTGCTGACACCATCTTAACAACATAAGTGAAAGATGATAGATGGAAGGTGGATATATTATTTGCCTCTTTTCGACAATCTCAAAACGGAATGCTGTAAATTACACACAAAGACCATACAGTTTAACCTCACACATTCATGGATTGCATTTAAAGGTCTCGTGCCATCAAAATCCTTTTTTTTATTTTTATTTTTTTTTATTTAATTTTATTTTATTTACTTTTTTTTTTTATTCTGGAGTCCTGTGTAATGTCATAATTGATGCTTATGATCGCCAAACCACTTAAATGCTCTTATGCCACTGATGAGGTCTGATGAAGGTCTTACTGTTGAGCTTCAGTTTTAAGAAGATGGAAAAAAAAGAGGAATATGCTGCAATGCGGAGAACTACATATTCATAATTTATTGCATATAGACTAATAAATATATATACTGTATAATAAATAAAATAATTGGTTTTGTGGAGGTGATAAAGGCTCTCCCTCACATCTAATTTCAATAAAATCAAAAATGTTGTGCTGATCACTTTTATATTTTCACAAGTTGAAGTGGACATGAGTATGGCTGTGCATATGAATTTTGGTGACTATTGGTCACAGTTATGGATCACTCAAGCGACAACTAGGCATGGACGAAGCGAGCCAGTTAACAATCGTAATGCTGCGTCCTCCATTTCGTTGATGAGCAGAAACAAGCAGGTTGTCCATAAATAAGAGGCGTCACCAAAAAAAACCCCAAAAAAAACCTTAAACTGAGTTTTTCAGTGGGTGTGACTTTTTGTCACAATTTTTACATATAGTCCTACATAAGTGCCAATATTCAGCCCTTTCAATGGTCCCTTGAACAGTAAACTAAATAAATGAATAAATAAAATCTGTCTTATTTAAGAACTAGATGTCAATTAGGGGTGTGCTCAAAAAAATCGATACAGCAATATATCGTTGCGGGCCTCATTACAATACACATATCGATACACAGGCGTCAGAATCGATATTGCTCGTTAAATTTAAATAGGCAGTTAACGACGCATTGCTTGCGCAAGGCTGTACAGCCTCTTTGAAGTTGCGCAGGAGAAGTGGGAGCAGAGGGGACACGGGTGCCTTTGCAGCTTGCCTTGTACCTAAAAACCCCCCCAAAAAAACAAACTGCAGCGTCTTTGAGTTAATTGCCTTCAATTAATGCAAAAATAGCTCACCAGTGATTGGAAACTGTGTCTTGCTAAGAAAAATTAAAACAGAATAACATTTATTTACTTATAAACGTAACATGGCACGTATCTTAATGTCCCAGTTTTCGTTTATTTTGTTTAAAAATGAAATAGAATGTGATACATGAAAAAAATGCTGTTTTTATTTACCCAAATATTTCAAATGAGCACATTTTAGAGCTGTAATTTTAATACTTTGATATTTTTGCTCATATCGGCTCATGCCTATTAATACAGTTTCCCGCCTATTAATACATTTTGTTTGTTTTTACTAACAAAAAATTTTTGTCATCCATCATAATAAACATCCTTTAGGTATACATTTGACTGTTATTATAAAATGCAAGTAAATGAATGTAAAATATCGGGATACGTATCGCCTTGAAGATCATGTATTGGGATACATATGTATCAAGATACGTATCGTATCGTGACAGCTGTATCGTGATACGTATCGTATCGTAAGGTTAGTGGCAATACCAAGCCCTAATGCCAATGTATTTAAATGTGTATTTTTCACTTTAATGTTCCTCAAAAGTAATTTTCATGCAAATATCTGTGGTGAACACATATCACAGTTTATACAAAAAAAAAAGTTCACTTTCAAGGCTTGATGAGCCTGTACTTAAGCAACTTCAGCTCAACTTCCACTTGTGTTTGCACTTCATGTTGAATTTATCATGATGAACAGTGGGATACATTGAGGTCATCTCTATGACCTATATTTCTACTGTAGTTCTACTGCATCCAATTCCTATTTGTTTCTGTCTGTACCCATCTAAGGTGTTCCTCCGCCTCCACTTTTGGTGAAAGCCGAAGTGACTCCAGTACGTAAAGATGGACCCGTGAAGAAAGCGGTCCCGAGCCACTTCCCCTTGCTGGAGCGTGTGAAGGGGAAGTCCTCGGAGCAACTGAAGGCACTCGAGGAGAGTTTCCAGCGAAGCAGCACTCCAACGGATACTCAGCTTGGTACAACTTCACTGTCAGACTTTTCACATGGTAGCAGAAAAGTAAAGTGATGACTTAGGACAATTGCCTGCATAATAAAACCTAGGTGAAAAGTTGAAAATACACTACTTAGATGGATTAAAATTTCACAAAAAAAAAGATTTTTCCAAACAAACTTTACTTTTGAGAAGAAATCAGCTTTTTTTCACAGCAAAAGATGTGCAGGGTGTGTGAAAGACTTTATTTGATTAGATTGTGTTTTGCTAAATTACTATTATTATCATTATTATTACAGTTAGTCCTCTCATGAGCACAATGGATTCCAAGAGGCTATTTTTACGTCGAGACTTTTTTTTTCTAATTAAATATGATTTAAAAATAGAAATAGAAAATTTAGAATGAAAAATATGAAACTAAATATATTGAAATTATGTACAGTGGTATACTGTATAGACCAGTGGTGTCCAAACTATGGCCCGCCAACCATTTTTCAGTGGCCCGCGGCATGTGATATGATAAAAAACTATTTGTACAGTTGGTGGAGACTACCACTACTAGTATTTAATTCATTTTAGATTTTCTATGAAGAGGTACAATTGAACTATTTACAAGAAAAATAGGAACATTTATCTTCCTAACACTGAGGTGATAGTTGGTAATTCATTTTAGACACAAAAATTGTTTCTCCCAGTTGTAAACCTGTTAGATTAATTAATTAACTGCTTTAAAAATGTTGTTTAAAATATTTATCTCATCTCATTTTACAAAATATGTTTTCAAAGTAACTGTAATATATAAACAATAGACAATTGCTTGACTGATTATGGTGCAATTTAATGAACTAAAGTTGAAAATTTTTAAAGCGACTCTTGCATCCTTCGATTTTTCTGGATGTGGCCCTCAGAGGAAAAAGTTTGGACATCCCTTATAGACCTTTCTAGTGATCCCTCGCTACTTCGTGGTTCACTTATCGCAGATTCTCTATGTCGCGGCTTTGTATTTGGGCCCAAAATTCACACATTACGGAGTTTATCTTTGGCTGTACCTCGATATTTTGCACGCCAATGATTTACTCTCTTTATGCGGCTATTTTTCTTATTATATTTATTAAGTTAACAAATGTTTAGAAGGGTGTGGGAATTGTGAGGTGCCTTCATTATGGTTCAGGAGATGCGTAACTTCACGACAAACTCTATCCTCCAAGATGACAACACTCACCCCACAGAGTTGGCCTTAGCAGAAATGACTTTTGGAATGGGAGTAGAGAGGATGGAATGGCCTGACCTCAAATGAACCACATTGACTGACTTGCAACAAAGGCTGCTTGAAGAATGGAATACCATCCCACAACAGTGTGCGGCCAGGCTAGTGACGCATAAGGAGGAGGTGCCAGGCTGCTGTGGATGTGTACGATTCCTCCACATGCCACTGAGGCTCCTGATTAGAATTTTAAGAACTTACAATATTCATTGAACAGTGTCTTGTCACACTCAAACTTCAGTCAACCAATCCATGTAACGTGAAGTCATTGGTAACAGCAAAATAAGCTGTTTGGAAAATTTGCCATGGGTACAGGCCACATTGTCAGCTCTACTGCTCATCCCGCAAATATGTTTCTTACAAATGTGACGCCATTTAAATGAGAAATAAACCCGGCTTTCAAATTATTGTTGGGAAGCATTGTTACAACAAAGAAATAAGCTATCAAACAAGTTTTGTTACTTTTTGTATTGTTTATTTGAAGTAATGTAGATGTCTGCAGAGCTACAGTACATAACAACCATTTTAACAAGAAATTCCGTTTACTTCATATACATTATTGCAGGGCTCTAAGTTAACTTTTTTGATGACCAATCGATGTGGCTGTTAACTCACAAGTTACAAGCCAAACACAATTTCCAGCAGACAATTTTTTTTTTCTCTGAAAATTTTCCCCAATTTTTTTTTTTTTTGAAGCCCCTAAACATAAAGTAAGTACAGTATGTCATTAGCAGCATGTTGTGTCGTATTAAATACACTGATTCTGAAACGTATAATAAAGTTAATTTATTTACTCCCACATCCATATGGTCTGTGAAAGGCCTGCTGTTTCTTCCGATGGCATGAGCATTTCAAAACATCTTCTCCAACTCAACATATTTTTGTACACTTTCCAATTAAGAGAGTCTACTGATATATCTTCAGTTTATAATTCTACACATTTAAAGACTCTCTAGGCTTGCATCATTCACTTATAAATGTTATATAAGTGTGTACAGTTTCTCACCTTAATTTGTTCGGTGATCCCGACAGACCTCGACTCGATTTGCAGAGACTTCATATTTCTTTCCACACTTTTCACGTGTTCAGCACTCGTGAAATAAGAGGAATATAATTGTTGGCACTATTAATTACACTGGTGAGTGTGTCGCGATGACTTACTGGTATCTTTTCTTTATCGCTGTCATACGGTGCTTGTGGAGTTTTGGTGTTGATAGTTCTTGGTGGAACAGAATTGTCAACAAATCACTCATCATGGTGGCCGTTTTTTGGGAAATTATTTTTTATTTTATTTTTATTTAGTTATTTTGATTAATGTCACTCTTGTCAAAGTTGTTGAGTTTGAGGAGAGGGATGTGGACTCTTGTAAATTGTGAAGGTCCAGAAGGAAGACACGTCGTGACACGCTTCCCGCGGCACCTCCAAAATAACAGTCAATACACATTTCAGCTGTCAAGACACCTTTTGTGTTTTATACTGATAGATACAAATGCCTCTTGCATTACCAGCCAAATTGGCTAGTAAATATTTATGACCACCCGCCAAAATGAATTTTAACAACGCATTTGGCGGGTTGGTGGGTGATAATTTAGAGCCCTGCATTATTGTGTGTGTGGATGTTTGAAAAATGCTTTGTAAAAAGATCCGAGAATTTAAGGACTTAAACTAGGCCCAGACGGATATACATTTTTTGAGGCTGATGCCAATACCGACTTTTGGCAGAAATAAAATACAGATTCACAATTAATCTGTCAATTATTTTGAAAAAATATATATATTGAGTACAGAAGAAAGTTACGATTGAATTCTATTAAAATAACTTGTTTTTCGTACATTGGGAAGAATTTTTGCCTTTGGGTAGTGTTATCTTACCTGTGGGTATGTGTTCCCACAGCATTTGTGTGTGAAATATTCATTATTTGAAGTAAAATCACTCCCAAAGTTGATGCTAACTTCCCGTTAGCATTTGAATGGGATCCTCCCTTCGCTTTTAGCATTAGCGCTAGGCTAGCGATGTTTTCAAAACGAAGCATGTTGTGTATTTAAATATACAGTGGATGTAATTCTTATTGCCGTGTGTTTAGTTTCAGTTAACTCTAACTGGGGTGTCAAACAGCTTAAAGGGCGCTTTGGGACAACAGAATAACCAGAATAACATATGCTACACACTTGCTAGTTGCTAATGCTACACAAGCAAAATGGTGCATTCATGGTAGTTTCATAGCTTCTGAAACCTCAGGTTTCTTCAATTATAGCGTTTTAAGGGGAAAATATCGTCCTTTTGGCCCAATTCGCTGATTGTTTTGGCAGATGTTTGAAGGGCAATAATCGGGCCTTAATTTCAACACTGGTTACAGTATAACATTAGAGGGCTCATCACTTTGCCTACGGATGATATCAAAGCCATCTGATTTGAACCCTTTTGCTAAAATAAATAGACAAATGTCAAATAACCAAACCCAGAAAACAGCTGATGTAATTTTCAAGGTAAAATGGCAGCCGCCCTGAGATGAATAACAATATTAATCAAAATAACATGTTTAGACTAGTGGGGACGCAAAGAGCAAATTGTAAAGAACATTTATTTACTTGACTTCCCCTTTAAGAACAGATAGGTGGGAGCATGAATGCTTTTTTTCCCCCTCCGTGACGCTCTTGAATCCCAACACGAAGCGTTCATAGAAAAAGTATTCCCAGATTTTAGTGGAAGCAGCTCACCTGACTCCTTGAACTGTGTTCTGTTCTAGACCAACTGGCCCAGGAGACCAGGCTGTCCAAGACCGAGGTGGACTGCTGGTTTTCTGAGCGCAGGGCACTGAGGGACAACATGGAGAAGGCCTTGCTCAGCATGACCTCCAAGAACACAGACGACAAAGTCGACAGGCCTGGAATGCTGCTCAATGGTTCCTCTCATCGCGAGCAGGACGGCAAAATGCTCCAATCATCAGCTGTCCCACCGTTTCTCTCTTCTTCGTCATCATCCTCATCCTCCCCTCCTGTGCTCGCAGCCTCCTCCCCTCATCCTCCGATTTTGTCTGCCTCTGCATCACCTCCCATCCTTAATTCATCCTCCTCCTCCTCCTCTTCTCCGCATCCTCCCGTCCTCTCTCTGTCGACGAGCCCGGCTCCCATCCCAAGTGGCTCACTCGCTCTACTGAGAGAGGTAACAATTGATACTCTGACTGTGTCAAATCATGTCTGAAGTTGTAACAAAGACAAAATATCTAATTTTTAGATAGATTGCTAATGATAATGAAATGAATTGAGTTTTGTAGCCTGTGACTAGAAATAGATTATTAGTTGTCAGGGTTTTTTTTTTTACATGCTGTGGTCTAAGTAGGGTTGGGCGATAAATCGAATTAATTCAATTAATTCGTCCATTTAAAGTACCACAATGTGAAAATTGGCTAAATCGTGAAATTGAGGTGCTTAGAAATAAATACGCAACATACGCTATGAGTAGGGTTTTTTTTTGTTTTTTTTTTACATAAGCTATATATGTGGCATTTAAGTTGAGCAAAAGCTATGAGTAGCCTTTTTTTTTTTTTGCACAAGCTATGTGGCATTTGTTATACAAAAGCTATAAGTAGCGTTTTTTTGTTGTTTTTTTTGCATAAGCTACGTATGGCATTTAAGTTGAGAAATAGCGAGTATCCCTTTTTTGCACAAGCTATGTGGCATTTACGTTATGCAAAAGCCATAATTAGTTTTGGTTTGCATAAGAATTTAAGTTGAGCAAAAGCTCTGAGCACCTTTTTTTGCACAAGCTATATGGTATTTAAGTTATGCAAAAGCTATAAGTAACCTTTTTTTACATAAGCTTGCGCCTGCGTGGGTCTTCTTCGGGTACTCCGGTCTCCTCCCACATCCCAAAAACATGCATGGCAGGTTAATTGGGCGCTCCGAATTGTCCCTAGGTGTGCTTGTGAGTGTGGATGGTTGTTCGTCTCTGTGTGCCCTGTGATTGGCTGGCAACCAGTCCAGGGTGTCCCCCGCCTACTGCCCAGAGCCAGCTGAGATAGGCGCGAGCACCGCGACCCTTGTGAGGAATAAGCGGTCAAGAAAATGGATGGATGGATATATATGGCATTTAAGTTGAGCAAAAGTTATGAGTAGCTTTTTTTGCACAAGCTATGTGGCATTTAAGTTATGCAAAAGCTATGAGTATCTTTTTTTGCACGAGCTATGTATCAAAATGCTGATTAGACACCATGATTAGTGCACAGGTGTGCCTTAGACTACTCACAATAAAAGGCCACTCTGAAAGGTGATTTTGTTTTATTGGGGGAGGGTCTGGGTACTCAGAAAACCATCATGACGCGCGTGTTGCTGAGCTGTTTACATTTTTATTGTTAAAAATGTTAAAATCACTTTCAACCAGCCTGAGAGATTCAAAATAGTGGAGATCTCCGTTCATAACTGTGCCATCTTCTCCACGTCACAGAAACGACATTTTTCTTGTCTCAGAGCTCAGGACACGAAGACACCGCATTACTAACCGTTTACTTAATTTTCTGTGTGCTGTTTTCAATGTACATCCCCGCCAATACCTCTTACTGTTGTCACTTTGAAATCACTCCACCACCATCTCTCCTATTAAATGTGCCAAGTAACAGTGTGCTTCTGCCAAAATTGAACATTTTTCAATTAAAGTGTGTCACGTGTAAGCCATGTTCTCATGGCAGTAGAGCTTATTCTGCCACCTGCTGTTTAGTTGCATGAACAAGACTGCAGCACAGATTTATTCTAGATTCTGGTTGAGTAGTAAATCAAATTAAATAGCTTCCTTATAGTGATGTTTTTCTTTTTCTCTTCTGACGTTTCTTGGCAGATGTTCTGTCGGACCCAATGGCCAACACCCGAGGAGTACAGCCAGCTGGAAGCGCAAACAAGCATGGGCCGCACTGACATTGTCCGCTGGTTTAAGGAGCATCGCTCGGCTCTGAAGAACGGTGAGACCTTGGACTGGTTGGAAGCCTACCAGAGCAAAAAAGAAGAGCAGAAATGTGGACAAGAGCAGAACGGAGACAAACAACAAAGTGTATCACTGGAAGGAAAAGGTATGTTACAGCTGATCATTATGTCACGCTTTGTCTAGTTTTCGCGTTTAACTCCAGAAACTTTGGTATAGTGGAGGAAGCTGGCGAGAAGAAAGCAGCAGAAGCTGCATCTGTGGAGAACTCCAAGCTGTCCAATCCAGACACAGTACAGTGGTTGACTGAAAAACTCACTCACAGTGTGTCGGACCTGAGCCAGGCAAGGCTGGACCAGAACAGCTCTAGCATTTCTGAAAAGGGGAGGTACGTGTCTCATGCTGTTAAATTAAATAAAATCTCTATTTCCTAGTCTCTCAATTCACACTATTCAAATTGACTACACTTGCACCTGTCAACATTACTACCTTTAAAAAGGCCGTCACTGATGATGCATGAGGTGATATTTATTATTGCATCAGCTCTCAGTTTCACGCACATATAATATCCCAGAGTGCATCTGGCTGTGTTGAAGTTGGTGCTTTGTGTTTTTGGAAGGTGGGTTCAGGTGACTGTGGCTGTGGGCGAAGAGAGTGAGGGAGGATTACAAAGACAGAGACTGGCAGCAGATGCTGATGTTTTGACCATGGAGCAACCTGGGAGGGTCACTGGCTGATGGTAAGCACATTTACTTTGATCATACATTGATCATTTGAATTGACCAAACAAAGATGGGAAATTTGTTTGATCGATTATGTCTTTTTTTTTGTAACAAGGCTATTTTTTTTCTCTCCAATAAATGTAATACCACTGTAAAGCCTGTTTAGTTCATTTTTATTTGCAAAGAACATACAGTTTGGGATGAGTTAATGAGTAATTGTATTGTGTCCAAACAGCTTGTTTTGCTGCCATTATTGGATGATACATTGCTATTGGTATCCTCGATCATTCAAGTCTTAACAATAACATGGAAGAAACAACACATATTGGCACTAATGGAAATAGACAGGAGATGTTATATACACGCATAGACATAATTGTTGCTGCCCCTCTGTTAATGAAAGAAAAAACCCACAGTGATCACAGAAGTAACTTAAATCTGGCAAAGTACAATAATTAAGACAAATTTTATGAAAATCAGATGTTGCTTTTGAATTGTGGCTCAACAGAATTATATTAACTCATTTGCTACCAAAAACGTATAAATACATTCTATTTTAAATGTATTAAGTGTCCCGAGGCGTATTTAAACTTTTTTTTTTGTTTTGTTTTTATGCTCGAGCATACAAAGGGCTTTGCTGCAGCCCCTCAACTGTCAACTGCATGTTGAATGGGTGAAAAAATTGTAGTAATTACAAAAACAGCCAGCAGGTGGCAGCAGAGTATGAGAGATCAACCAGGGCCATGATGAATAAACGAGATTTTTCTCCACAATTCTAAGCAGATTGGTGAATGATGATGAAACTTAGCTATACAGTATTCTAATGCCAATTTGCCCCAAAATGGAAACAGATAGAAATATACTTTTTTTTTTTTTTTTTTTTTTTCCTTCCTGATGAAAGATGAGACTCTAATGCAGGGGTGTCCAAACTTTTTCATTTGAGGGCCACATTAGAAAATCAGAAGGACGCAAGGGCCACATAATGTTCTGAAGAGAAATTATGTTTAGTCCTAAAAATTGTACAAATAATTTGTGCTTTTGCATATTTAAAACAATGCTACAGTATATAAACCAATTTATTTGAAATATGACACTAGGGTTATTATAGTTTGGGATTTTTTTCATTTTAGTTTTTATTAGTTTTCAGGGTGGTTCTGTTAGTTTTTATTAGTTTAGTTCTTTAAAAAAATGTTTAGTTTTAGTTTAGTTTGTTAGTTTCAGTATTAGTATTAGGTTTTTTTTTTGGCTGCTGCTAGATGACGTCGCGTCTGTGTGACATACTTTCAAACATCATTATTCTGGTTTATATCAAAATAAATCAACTAAAAATCACATTTAAAATCATCCCCAAAGGCTCATGCATTAAATTAATTACCAAAGACTAAAACGAAGGACATGTTTGCTATAATTATAGTTTTAGTTAGTTTTGCAAACATAAAATGTAGTTTCAGTTTTCATTTTTAAAAAAGCATTTCGTTTTTATTTTATTTTGGTAACAATATTGTTTTTTGAATTTTAGTTTTATTTTTTTCATTAGTTTTAGTTAACTAAAATAACCTTTAATAGCACCTGTTTTTCGATTACCCCCCCCCCCCCCCCCCCTTCTTACTTTGACCATCTCCAAACATTTTTGTTTTGTTTATTTATTTGAACTGAGTCAACTGCCATTTCTAACATATGTCGCGGGCCACTGAAAAATGGACGGCGGGCCGCAAATGGCCCCCGGGCCGTAGTTTGGACACCACTGGTCTAATGTTTCTTTTGGTAGGTTCCATGTAGCAATAGAACACAATATTCTGTGGACCTTGCAAAATCAGTCCAAATCCAGTAAAACAGCCAGGAGCAAAGGGGGTTGCTTCAGTGAAAATGGCTGGGAGTGAATGAGTTTAGAAAAATAAATAAATAAATGAAATGGACTTGGACAAAAATGATCACCCATAGAAAGGATTGCAAATAATTTGACCATGGGGAAGTGTTCAACCAAAGTATGTTGTCTAATTGTCATCACAGTTGTCTTCAAACTTATAATCAGTCAGTTGGCCTATTTAAAGGGTGATAAGTAGGCACTGTGCTGTTGCGTGACATGATGTATACCATACTAAACATGGATCAGATGACGTGAAGGAGAGGGTTGTCTCAAGAGAATAGAAATAAAATTTTAGACAAGCATATTGAAGGTAAAAGCTACGAGAGCATCTCCAACCGAAGCAGCTTTTTGTTCCTGTGACTGCAGTTGCACCCGGGTGTGGTGGCCATCGGGAATTTTGTGAGTTTCCCAAATGACAGAATAGACATCAGTGTATATCGGCCTCCAGCCACTATGGGAGGAGCAACCCTCTATGGAGCATGGCGGCGACGGCTCTTTTGACATACAGTATAGGAATGACCACATGTCAATAGCACATTATGTATATGTGTCATACATAATGTACATGCATAACCTTTGTATTATTTGCTATAGTTTATCAATAATGAAGGTTTAAAAAAAAACAACAACAACACATCCTTAAACGTCACCTTATCCTTGTTGGAGAAGTACACAACTCTGTGCACCATGCGGCGCAGCTTGAAAGGTTCAAAACCAGAAGTGACTGCTGCCATCTTGGCTTCAGCGTTTGCCTACTTTTCAGTAGATTTCACGCAGAGAGGAGTTTATCCTTGTATGACCCGCACCAGAAATAACTGCCTTTGATTGGCTGTGGCCATGAATGGTAGACTGGGCCTTTAAAATGCCACAGCTGCAGTCTCATCCACCCAGGAAGTTATTTGAGTCTAATTAACTGTGATTGGTCCTTTTAATGGACAGTTTGACGGCATGGCGTGATGTGAGTCGCACTACGCCGTCATTAGTGAGCGTGCACACGCACCATGCTATTATTGGAGGGGGAGGCAGGACTGCCATTTCAGTTAATGATGACGTCACGTTGCCTGTAGCATTGTCAGTGACTATCACTGTTGACGAGGACATTTGTTATACATTTTCTGGCAATCCATTGTTATATTGCAACATTTGCTTCTTTTACTTTTTCACCCTCAAATGTTATTTGTGGAAAAATAATCCCTCAGCAGTGATTAAATCTACAAATTTGATTGTAAGCTCACTTCCCGTTTGTGTCTCATTTCTCTTCTAGATGATGTGAATCCATCCACGAGTCACAGGAGGTCACGTACAAGATGCCAAAAGTGGAAGCAGGGATGTCTCGCCATGCTTGTAGTGTGGCAAAAGCAGAGTGGCCGTCTGCTCACGCGTCGCCCCGACGTGTGCTGCAGATGCGCATGTAGAGGAGTGCCAAAGCTGGACTTCATCTTTTTTTTGAAGAAGTACCCTTGTAAATATTTTTCTGTATTGCTAAAAAAAAAAGTGTACAGTTTTGATGGAAGGGCATGTTTTGTTACTTTTTTTTTTAAAAGACTTGTGCCCAATAGTGTTCTTTAAAGCTTGAAGTGTAAAATAGCTGTTTATTTGCTGAATATCAATCCTATTTTGGAGGAAAATTGAACCTGCTTTCTGCTCAGTATGAGTAAGTTTTGTTTTTTTGTTTTTTTAAACGACACTATAAGGCTTTGTTGTGCTCGGCCGCTTAAACTCCAGCTACAATTTTACTCATTCCCTTACAAAAAGGAGTCTCTGGCAATGTTCTCGAAGTAAGAAGGAATGGATTGTGGGAGCGCAAGCTTGGACTCGGTGTTGGAGACGTTTGCCACAAAGAGACACGTGTGCAGACCAAGACGAACTGCATTAGGCCAATGAATGATAGAATGCACTAACTTGTATCTTTTTGAATCAGCTGGTGTGCTCCTGCATCAGCACCTGAGGCAATAACAGTGCAGAATGTTCTTCTTTCTGTTCTTTTAATGTTTAAATTCATAGTCTGTCTGATCACACCATGCTGCCTTTTCAGGTCTTTCTGCATCATCAATTGATGATGGTTCATTTCGATGGAAAAACAAAAGTTGGACTATTTTTGACTGAACGTTGGGGACATTCAATTAAACAAGTACAGCCGTTTTACGTGTGGATCTTGTTCAGCTGTGAAATGTGAACGTTTCATTTGCTTTTCGCCTTTGTGTTTTGTCTTCTCAATAGAGTGGGGGATTTTAATTCATTCTAGTTCAGATTAAAACTAGCTCAAATGGCAATTTTTTTTTTTTAAGTGAAAGATCAAACCTGTGTTGGCTGCCTTACAATCAAACTTTTTGTAACTTGTACTGAAAATTTAAAGGGATGTTGCATTTTTGTTTTGTCTTATTGCATCCTCGTGCATCATTTGTGCAAGCACTGCTCGAGATTCAACTGTCACTTCTATATGATAACGCTGGTTTGAAGAGCAGAATGAACATGTTTCCGCTGCTTAAGTTTCATGTACAAGCATCTATGAGCATATTCTGGCTTCTGGTTGGCTACTCAGAAATACTGCCTGCATTTTCATTTTCTACTTTAGCTCTGCTCTAACTCAATGAATACGCAATGCTGGTCTTAGTTTTCATGCATTAAAACCTGGAGATTGTTCAAATGTGTACTTACTCAAGAACAATTATTTTATGAGAAATGAGTTGTGATTGCTGTGGGTGGTGTAAAGTACTGGCCCTTGGTTCAAATCTGGGTTTACAGCTGAATTTAATTGACCTTCTCTAAACTTTAGAACACACTTGTTGAAACGTTTCACTACTTTTTGCACAACTTATTTTCTAACTAGGAGCTTGAATGACAACATTTGTGAGACATTTGTTCCATGAATCATACTTAAAAATAAAAATAATCAAATTATTTAAACAGTCGTCTTCACGTGCTGTTCACATTTTGACATGAGACTAAAGCCTGGTGCACATATAAGGATTTTTCAAATCTTAAATCGGGCATTTAACAGCTTTGGTCGTATTGTGTGTAAAGTGCGCAGATAATCTCATCACAGCTCCCTCACAAACATAAAGATTATCATCTCAACACTGGTCAAGAGTCCAGTCCTCCGTGAGAGACCTCTCGCGCGATTATACGTGATCTAATCAAAACCGGAAGGGGGGGGGGGACTGAAACGACGAGACACGCCATGGAAAACAAACGCGACGAACTGGAAGTAATGATGGTGGTCCTCCATGGTAGAGGTCGACCGGACTTTGTGCTTCTCGTCGTACATGCTTTCTCGTGATGTGTCGAATCAAGTCTTTTGAACGGCTATTCAACGTGAACGATAGGAACCGAGTCTTTATCGAGAGCCGTTCATCCCCCTCCAACCACCCCCGGCGCTGTCGTAGGACTCACGACCTAGTAGAAGTGAGACGCCAAAAGGTAGATTTGATAGATGTGCCACCTAGTGTGACAGCTAGACAGACACTACTGTCTAGCTGTCACAGTCAAAATATCGCTGGTGCATTGTACACATGCACGTGCTGGTCAATGTATGTAAAGTGTTGTACACTACACATTTATGTTTTATGTTCCAAGAGAATAAAACTTCATTGAATGTTATTTTTTAGAGTATTCCATGTGTCATTTTTTGAAAATGGCATTTCTATTTAAATAAAAAAAACTAAAAAATTGAGCCAGTCGGCTCCCGAATGAACGGCTCCCCTGAAAGAGCCAAAAGTCCCATCAACTAATGCTTTCTGATATGCTTGTTTTTGTATATGCGCAGTTCCGTCTTTTTCAGTTAGGGCGCCTCTTGATTGGCTACATTCCGTTTGACGTCACAGTTGGTGGCGCAGGCGCACCTCGGCGTCCCTACCGACGTTAAGATTTTTGTCGTAAATATTGAACATGTTCATTATTTAAGACTGTCAGCCCGGACTGGTTTTGGACCCAATTTTCGGGACAAATCCACTCTTAACACATCTCACATGTAAAGATAATCTTATAAGACAAAAGATTGTCGGGCGTTTTGACGTCCTTGGTCGAGAAGGGGCAATATCGGGACAAAAACAGCCCGATTCTCTATGTGTGAACCAGGCTTAAGACTCGAGTACACCTTTGCCAATTTCTTGTTTGATTCATGGACTAAAGATACGTTGTGATTTTTGCAGTTCAGCTTATTTGACAACAGGTTTGTTAGACTTTCTCTCCTCAGTGTGTATTTAACTGGTGACTCCTCTGGGAATTTGTGGCCCCATTTTGTGGGGGGTACAGTAAATAACACACTCACTCAAGTCGAGATAATCTTTTCAGTAACTTGTATTTACAAAAAAATTATTTGTGGTAATAGGAAGTCTGTACCACCCACACCCACGACAATATTTGGGTTGGTCATGTCTGCTACACAAACGCATTCATCCAGCATGATGACAATCCCAAAGTCATATGATACGCTATCTGAGAGGGTGGAGATATCAACAACCGAAACCAGCTAACTATGGGATGTGTAGTTTCTCTCAACCTGACTGTTTGCTGTCAAAGGGTGATACAAGGCAGTAAATAACAATACAAATGGGAGTTGAATAATCACATTAAAAAAAAAAAAAACACACACACACACTTCCTGTTGAAAGTCATCAAAATAGCGTTCTTACTGTACTTTGGGAGTTAAAATACTTGCGACCTTTACTTTTCACTTATCAGACTTAAACTCATTTGGAGTTCCTCAATCAACGTGAAGAAGCAAACATTTGAACCCAAGTGCAGATGCTGAAAGTAGACGATGGGTGGCGCTCGTCAGCTCTTATTAATCCCCCAGACGGAAGCCTTGGCCCCAGTTGTGACGTCTGAAGCCGCCTCGGTCGCCTCCTCCTGCCTGCTCCTGAGGCGCTGGTCTTCCAGGAGGAGGGGCTCCAAAGCCTGACACGCCTCCTCTCCTGCTTGGGAGCAGCTGATATCTGTGGAGGAGGATTACAATTATATAGAATTCAAAAAAAAAGTTTAGCAGGCATATACACTTACCAGCCATAAGATTTTTACCACTTGCTATAGAGTATATAAATATGTCTAATGCAAGAGCAGTATCAAATATTGGAAAGAAAATGTTCAGGTTTGATTGACGTATGCATGTTATTGTGGCTGCAATGTGTGTGTAGAACTTTAGCATACTGAGAGTTGAGTTTTGTTTTTTGTTTTTTTGCTCTCCTGACACTACTGCAGTTAACCAAAAATATAAATACAGCTCTTATTATATATGATGCTGTACAAAAACAGGCAAAACAGCAGGAAGAGTTGAATTGAAATTCCATGAAATTCATGATGCAAAATTAAAAGTTAACAGTACTTAACGAATCTTTAGAGTATGCTGTATAAGACTATTTGCAGCATACAAATATTGTAATGACTATGTACACACCACACAAAACTTTACTAATAGTAAAGTGCAGTAATTGATTTTATAAACAAATAAAACATTGTTAAATTGTCAAAACTTAGGAACTTTTTGATAGGGTGGTAGAAGAGCACTTTATTTCCCAGAATACCTTGCTTTAAGCCTTTAAAATGGCTGCCCAAACAATTTGCTTGGAGGACACTAGTGAAATACCGTAGCCGTTTCTCAATTTGCATTCTTGTCTCTACTTACATCCTTGTGATCTTGTGAAAACGTTACCAGTCACAGCCCAAATATTGTTCCAATTGAAAGTACGAATAAACCAAGAGTGCACAGAATACCCGGATGTTTTATGTCATGTTCTTAGGAAAAATGTTCTGGAGTACATTGTGAGGAAGGTCGTACTTGGCGAGTTCACAAGACTGTACTGTTCTTCATAGAGAAACGGCCAGTCTCGTTCTCACTGACGTGATGAGAATGGGTTTCTCTGACCTAATATTCATCTATACTCCCTTAATAATCCATCTAAAACAGAGGTGGCCAAGTTCAGAAAGCTTTGCAGAAGCCTGATAACGACCCTGATCATGAATCAGGTGTGTTAGTGGAGAGAAACATGGAAAACAGGCTGGATAGGGGCTCTCGAGGACTGAACTTGGCCACCCCTGATCTCAAACAAGTTATTGCTTTTCAGCATTTAAAGGATCCATTTAATATCCAGAAATAAAACTGAAGATCAGGGTCACTTGGAAATATTTTCTTTAAATCAGTGCTGTTCTACACATAATAGCACTTACAAGAACTGTGGCGTAGAAAGGAAGGAGCGTCCTCCAAGGTCCATGGGATATTTGAACATGAGAAAGAAGTAGAGGTGACCCACCAGGTTCCCAATGAGTTCATTCACAAACCTGCAGCAAAACAGTTGACAAGCAGGTCGTTGTGAGAATAATGATAAACACACAAATATAATGGCTTTCTTGGACAGGTTGTACTGTTAAAATAGAATTCAAGTAAAAAAAAAAAAAAAAAAATTTCTTTACAATAAAAGGTTCTATATGCGGATCCAATAGTCTAAACACGTGTTCTCATATTGCATTTGTGGAATATAAATTAAGCGTTAAGAGTTAACAAAAAAAAAAAAAAATCCACTTGTTTTTATCCATCTCCATGGGCGGCCATTTTGACACTTGCTGTCGGCTGAAAATGACATCACAGTTGCTCAGGACTCAGGCAACAACCAATCAAAGCGGACCTGTTTTCTGAAGTTGCGCTGTGATTGGTTGTTACCTGAGAAACATTGATGTCATCTTCAGTCGACAGCAAGTGACAAAATGGCCGCCCGAGGAAATGGATAAAAACAAGTGGATTTTTTTTTTTTTTTGTTAACTCTTACTCCACAAACTCAACATGAATCACAATGTCGTGTTTAGACTAGTGTGGGTGCATAGAACTTATTATTGTGAAGAACGCTTTTTTTTTTCTTTTTCTTTTTTTACTTGACTTCCCCTTTCTAAGTGCATTTTGTTGCTCCGCACTTGTGCATGTGCAATGACAACTCTCCATTCATTCCATGACTTACGAGCCTCCGATGATGAAGTTGAAGATCAAAATGACCCACGGCAGATAATGTGCCTAGACAGAGCATACATGGACCATTAATAAGGATTTTCTGGACCCGTTTACTAAGGCTGTTCATAAATAAATGCATCGATGTGATTGACGTGTTCTAACATGTTACCTTGAATCTTGTTCCAAACCAGAAAGACACAATCGTGTCTTTATTGAACTGGGCCCAGATGTACAGTACAGACATGATCAACGGGATCATCAGCAGCTATCAACAAAAACAACACATTGTTAGCATCCAGGCAAACATCATTAACGTTCCTTTCTGGTAACACTCACGTCTCATCGTGACAGTCTAGTGACTTTATGGCGTTTCAACTAGTTGCCTGGCAACTGCATCGCTAGCTGTTGTGTCACACTTGGCATGCAGACGTGAGCACAATACAGCAGATACCAACTTTCTAAAATATCGACACACCTGTTCAATTACATTTTTGTGATGAAAAAAAAATTTAACCAAGATAAATCAATTCCAAACTTTTTCCATCTCTACTGTTAAATCTTATAAAAAGTACAACCTGATGACGTAAATATGCACTCTCCAACTAATACTTCAACATGTCACCAGGACTCAGTTGCTCAATTCAACTCAATTACACACTTTTCTGTACAAAACACTCTTTCCACCAGAAAACTTGCTGAGCCTGGTGGTCCATGACGCACAACATCAAACCGAGCGACGACATCCAGTGATTACGACTGAAAGAAAGAAAAAGCCCCCCCATCCCCATGATCGTACCCACAGACACACCCAAAACCCAACAAACACATGAAAACCACAACATGGCGGTGCACAAAAGTACCCTGTAAGGAAAGGCACCCAGGAGGAGTTCATCCACAGTGAGATGGATGAAGACCAAGCATCCCTCTCACTGTGGAGGCTCCCCCATGAGAAAACGCTGGAGCTAAAAATTTAACAACTACCAAATAAAAACATTTAAACACTAAAAGAAAACAGTTAAACACGATAGAAAAAAATAAATAAATAAAAACAAAGCTACAAGACAATATAGATTAAAATAGTTAAATAAATAAAAGGGGATAAAAAAAATAAAAATATAAATAATAATAAAAATAAAAAAAAATAATAATAATAATAATAAATAAATAAAATAAAGTAAAAAAGACCAATAAAATGCCAAACTAAAAAAGTAAGTCTTAAGCCTCCTCTTAAAAACATAAATATTCTCTGCAGACCTGATGCTCTCCGGCAGGCCATTCCATAGGTGAGGACCATAGTGGCTAAAGGCAGCTTCACCATGTGTCTTGGTCCTCCACCTTTGGAATAGTTAAAAGGCCACTGCCAGAAGACCTCAGAAGCCGCGAGGGGTAATAGGGTAAAAGCAAATCAGAAAAATAAGATGGGCCAAGACCGTTAAGACATTTAAAAACTAATAAAAGCACCTTAAAATTAATCCTGAAACGCACGGGGAGCCAATGCAGCGATTTTAAAACTGGTGTAATGTGCTCCCGCCCTCCGGTCCCCATCAGCACACGTGCAGCTGAGTTCTGAAGGAGCTGTAGGACTGAAATATTCTTTTTGGGAAGACCAGAGAGCAGGGATGTACAATAATCTAAACGACAAGAAATAAAAGCATGCATCAGCACCTCCGTGTTAGCCTGCGAGAGAAACGAACGGACTCTGGCAATATTCTTAAGATGGTAAAAAACGATCTTGGCTACATTTTTAATATGAGGATTAAAAGTAAGCTCAGAGTCAAAAATGACGCCCAAATTCTTTACACATTGCGTGGGTTTAAAATCTTGTAGCTTATGTAAAAGTTTCTCTCTCTGACCTTCAGGACCGATGACTAAAACCTCTGTTTTGTCCTGGTTGAGCTGCAGGAAATTTTCTGCCATCCATGACTTAATGTCTAAAATACAATTTAAAAAGGTATCAATAGGCCCCATGTCATCAGGTGACACGGCGATATACAGCTGTGTATCGTCAGCGTAACTGTGGAAGTTGATGCCGTGTCTCCTGATGACTTCCCCAAGGGGAAGCATGTAAAGATTAAAAAGTAATGGGCCTAAGAATGAACCTTGGGGAACCCCACATTTAATTTCATGGGTTCCAGAGGAACATGTATCCATACTTACAAAGAAATATCGGTGTGTGAGATAGGAATAAAACCAGTTAAAAACTGTACCAGAGATGCCCACCAGGCTTCTAAGTCTGTTTAATAAAATGTGGTAATCTACTGTATCAAAGGCAGCACTTAAATCCAGTAGCACCAAGACTGTAAGCTTTTTCATGTCTTCATTACACCTGATATCATTTAAAATCTTTAAAAGGGCAGTCTCGGTACTGTGGTTCATCCTAAAACCAGACTGATATTTCTCTAAAATATTATTTGTATCTAAAATTGAATTTAATTGAATAAAAACATTTTTTTCTAAAATCTTACTTAAAAAGGGTAAAAAGGATATAGGTCGATAACTATTAAAACTGCTGGGGTCCAAATTGCTTTTCTTCAGAAGGGGCTTCACCACCGCCGTTTTAAAGGCGGCAGGAAAGACACCCGTCTGAAGAGAGCAATTGACTATCTTTAAAATCTGTTCCTCAAAAAATCCATAAAATGTCTTAAAAAGTGATGTGGGAATCGGAACTAAAAGGCAGGTTGTTGGGTTGACCTGGGAGAAAACTCGACTAAGTGTCCTTGCATCAACCAGGGTAAAACTTTCCAGTGTTTCCTCAAGTAAAAGTGACTGTCCATATTTATTAAAACTTATATTTTGATCAACTAAAAGACTGGACCTAATGCCATCAATTTTACTTCTGAAGTGGTCTGCAAAGCCATCACAGAGAGTGTTTGATGGAGTCTGTGATGGCTTTTTAAAATCAGGATTGGTTAAAAGATCAAAAGTGGAGAAAAGAAATTTAGGATCTTTTGAATGAACTGCGATTAAATTTGAGAAATAAGATATTCTTGCCTGTTTGACTGTTTCATTGTAGGATTTAAGTTGTTCACGTAATATTTCATAATGTATTGAAAGTTTAGTTTTTCTCCACCTCCTTTCAGCACACTTGCATTTTCGTTTTGATTTTTTAATCTCGTCATTTCTCCACGGGGGAATAGTCTTTAATTTTATAGTTTTGGTTAAAAGTGGAGCTACTTCATCCAAAGTTGTTCTTAAGTTCTTATTAAAATTATCAACAATAAAATCACATGAAGCAGGTAGAAAGTCTGCAGGGATTCTCTTAAGATTCTCAATAAAATTTGCAGCCACCTCAGAAGTTAGGTAGCGTTTCCTCACTGTTCTCACCGGGGCATCCTGATGATTAAAACTGACGATGTTAAAAAATACACAATAGTGGTCGGACACAGCCAGGTCAACAACAGAGGACACACCAATGGACAGGCCATAGGTTATGACCAAGTCCAAAGTGTGTCCTCTGTTGTGAGTCGGCTGTGTGACATGTTGTTTAAAATCAAGACAGTTTAAAAGGTTTAAAAATTCTCTGGACAATGGGTCCGAGATATTATCAACGTGGACATTAAAATCGCCAGTTACTAAAATTCTATTGTAAGTAGTAAGTAGAATTGATAGGAACTCTGAAAATTCACTAATAAAAGAAGTAGAATGATGGGGAGGTCTATAAACTAAAACACAGAGAATAGGAGGATTGCTACAAACAAAAGCATGATACTCAAATAATAGATAAGTACTAAAAATAACTTCCCTTGAAGCTAAAGTGACTTTAAAAATGGATGCAGTCCCACCTCCACGTTTACCATCCCTGTTAGAAAATAAAAAGTTAAAATTGGATGGGCAAGCCTCGGTGAGAACAACTGGGGCATCTGTGCCGAGCCATGTCTCTGATAGAAGAATACCTTCTAGGTTGTTGTCTAAGATCAGGTCATTTATAATAAAAGTTTTGTTTAAAAGAGCGCGCACGTTCAGCATA